>NW_020653462.1:374772-452530 GCF_003589595.1 Hyposmocoma kahamanoa
CTTCCCATTAGATGGCAGCAATGTATAGATAATAATGGCAACTATTTAGATTAAATAAATTTGTTAAAAATTTAAAAAATAAACAATTTAGATTTTCAGTACAAATCGGCAATTTCATACTTTAACCCCTATTATTTACCAAAAGAGATAAAAAAACCACTCAAATTGTTTATTCGTCCTACAAAATTACCCGAAAATCAAACAAAAAGAGCAACAACTTCTTATCATGTCATTGCTTTTTGTTTTACGACTTTATTGACTTTGGATAGTATGTTGTCACCTTGATTACTTATCTGTGACTCCGTCGAGGTCTTCCCTCGTACAGGTATCTGGGTACGAGGGGCACACGAGCATGTAAAAGAGATTAAACGCGGTTTTCCACAGGCGAGACGAGACGAGATCGAATTTGAAACCTCACTGGTCTATTTCCACTAAACGCGAGCTATCGCGATTGCGTGCGAGCTCGACCTGTGGTTGTGGATTAGAGATAGGAAAAACTGCTTATTTTTTTAAACGTTAAAACATTGTGCTTTTTTTAAAAAGCGTGCTTTTCTTAACTCTTTTTAGTTTGAAGCTTACAAAATCGTTTAGAAAAACGTTTAAGCGCATAGATTTTTATGTTAAAAAAGCTAAGCTAAGCTAAAGCTAATAACACAACGTTCGCGTTGTGTTGATAGCTTTAGCTTAGCAAGGGTAGACCACTAAAGGTTTTACTTACGTAAGTTTATTTGTAACATGCGAATTTTATTTTTATTTATAAAATTATTATCCACATTGACGAATTGATTTGTTTAGGAAACCTAAATGGCGGAACTTGAAACATTAGCACGTTGTAAAAAAATCAAATTATTGTTTATTGAACTGGCCGACGCTTAAATTGAAAAGGGTGCTTATATGCTTATTTTAAAAAGCAAAGTTTTTAAGTGCTTTTCGACGCCCACCTCTGTTGTGGATAATAAAGATTCAGTGCTGTTTACTTCAACAATAAACACGCTGAAGTAGCTTATCCCGTAAATTATTATTATTATTATTAAATATGTTAACGGAAGATGAATCAGATGAAACAATCATATATATGTAATCTCGCGATTAATATTCATTTTTTTTATTAAATGGACTTGCTCTTGACCACTACCTAGCTCTGGAGCAAAGATAGGATCTACGACGGAACGAGATCGCACAGAAGATACCTATTGATGTAGTGATGAATAAATTTTTTTTCTGCATTGGCTGGTAAGAAACGATTGCGCTTTTACTCATAAACAATTCCTGCTTCTGAAAATAGCCTCTCTCTATAAACACTACGGCCACGAAACGACAGATAAATCTTAGCAAATTTTGACAGGCTTGGATACTGCTTTGCATTCGCTGACCACCACTTGTAAGGCTATGCAGTCCGATTTAGGCGAACAGTTTTCAAATAAAAATCTAGTTCAAGTTCAATAAAACTTTTCTCCACATCTTAATCATTTTGCATATTATCTGTAGCGACTTCTTGAAAACAGGTCCAGAAACTGTCATGTATTGATTCTATCGTTTTATCATTTTTCAGCAAAAACGCCCCACCCCCGTTACCTCCGCACGCAACGCAATGAGACAAATCGTAACAGGTCACGCGTGATATGCGTAGATCTTACGCCGAACATTCGGCAATCGAATATTCGGTATTCGGCCAAATCAATATTCGTGGCCTCCCTAATCCAAACCATTTTCACCGAAGATGGGTTAGGAGAGAATTGAAATTTTGCCATACAAATTTCAATCCACTTACCACCAGACCACGACTGTACCTTCAAACACTTAGTATCATAAAACAACTCCTCATGGCGCATACCGTGTTATCAAACAGCTAGACAAGGAGCCGCAGTGTCTAGACTGGCGAATCCAACACGATGCTTGAACGAAAAGGTTAATTTATATATTAATTGTCCACGTCGTCGTGAAGAATTTCTCGCAGTTTTGACGTTTTTATTTCTATATGTCGTTATTTACTATCAAAGTGTCACCATGACAATTGATGTACATACAATACTTAATTAGGACCTGTTTTTTCTTAGAACACGAAATTTTATCTGTATACTTTCATTTGAATATTTTGTAGAAATTTTATGATACCTTGTATTTTTCGCTAAGTGAATTTGTATTCTTTTGAGAATTAAATAGGTATCTTAAATCATCAAAGGGCTTACTTAGACGTAAAAATGGCCCCTAAAAGGTAGACGTTACAGTCCAAAATAAATAGACGACTGATTTATGATTCACCGTATATATATCGGAGATTACGTAAAAGCTATGCGGTTATTTGTTTTTTTAATTATCATGATACCATCGCAAAGACCTGAGGGATAATGACCTGCGCCCGTCACCCTGTGAAATAAGTCGACAAGTCCCATGTGACTGTAATTACCCTAGCACATTACTGCTTGGCGGCAGAAGTAAGCAAGGTGGCAGTACTTTCCTGGACGAACACTTTCGCAAGGAGCTATATATAGTACTTACTACATTTTTAACCGACTTCAAAAAAGGAGGAGGTTCCCAATTCGACTGTGTGGTTTTTTTATGTATGTTACGCGATAACTCCGGTAAACTATGATGATTCTTTTTTTATTTAAATTTCTCTCAGTTTACTTTGCCTCAACGGTTGCCTTAAAGAGACCATTTTTTTTTTTTCATAAAATATAGTGCGCATTTGACCTCCATCTCACCTGATGGAAAGTGACGATGAGGTCGACGATGGAGCATGCACACCTAAATAATGCCCATTCCACAGACATATATCTAGATATATGTCTATGGCCCATTCACTCTTGCCTTGAAAAGGCCCACGTTATAACGTTCAGGGAACAAGTCTGCAGGCAGGGAATTCCACTCCATAGCCATATAAATGTGCAGTGGCAGTGCCCTTCAGATCTTTGCGATTTAAAGCTCTGAGTGGCACTGCAACTGTTATGGACAGGCGTGTAGCTTACCATCAGGCGCCCCGTCATTCGATATTATATAAAAAAAGATCTAATCTAATCTACGGTTTTCAAGGTTCATCATATGAAATCGCTCAAGTCTCATTTTGTAAGTAGATCGTTTAGTCATTGCCTGCGGTTATGCCAAGTGGCACAATTATTATTTTTTTAATTCGCTCAATTCTTAGGGAGTGTGCGGCACTTAATTTTTATCTCGTTTAATCAGCGATATAGTCTGCGGTATATTCATCGTCATCATCAACCCATTGATACGTCCCACTGCTGGGCATGGATCTCCAGGAGAGGATTTAGGCCTTGGTCCGCCACGCTGGCCCATTGCGGGTTGGGAACTTCACAAGTTTTCTGAGGGTTGTGAACCTTCATCATGCAGGTTTCCTTCAACGAACAGCTCAAGAGAAATTTCAAATTAAAATTCGCACATCCCCGAGAAATGCAGAGGTGCGAGCACGGATTCGAACCCACTACCCTCTGCTTGACAGGCAATAGGTCAAACCATTAGGCTACCACGGCTTATTTATATTTAGATCACTTGAGAGAGAGAGACTACTGTGCTCTAATGCCATAATAAGTGGGTCGAACTCTTTGGGAAGCCCACTTTAGCATTATTATTGCAACGAACTCGTCCTCACGAGGAGAAGTGCAGTTGCTGGGCTGTATCTAAAATTTTTGTAACATACGCCTGTTTACTGTCAAACTGCTGTAGGTTAAGGCCAAATAGCATTCGAAGTAAGCCTAATCTTCTACCCAAACATTTGTCCTTAAACGAGTTCTGTAGGTACCTCCAGGCATCAAATGCACTATTACAATTTAGAATAGAATAGAATAGAATAGACATTTATTGCAACGCCACAACGCATAGATACAAAAAAAAATTATTGATACTACTTAGACAAGCAAAACAAAACAAAAAGACGTAATAAACAAAATTAAAATAAAATGAAATAAGACAATAACAAACAAAGAGCAAAACAGAAAAATACTAAATATAACAACTACAAATGTTGTACTGTCATGTGTGCGGTTGTGGCGTACGCAAAATGACTTCATTCAGCTTATGCCACAGCCGCAATTGACTGTGGCGCTGGTTTTCAATGAGCCCTGAGCTGAGATGAGTGACCGACGTGTTTGTCGCAAAATAAAATAAACTACTTAAATAATTGCGTATGTGTTCTTTGTACGTTGTGTTAATGCTGTGTGTTATATTATAGATCGCAAAAGTACTTAAATATAGCAAATATTTAAGTACTTTTTTTCTTACGACAGAGTAAACAGTTGGCTGAACACGAAGACAATTTCGTGCTAGCGCTTTCTCCTGTTTCTTCTTGTCTTCGCAATCTGGTGTTCCGGTTTCAAGATCTTCAACGACGCATTCAAATAGTTCAAGTGTAGAGGTATCATTTTCATTTAAAATTTCCATGTGGTGTAATTGAGATTATATACCTACGATACTTTATAATCTCTAACACTCTGCTCTGCATATTAAATATCTATAATATTAACACACTACGCCATCGACTCACCATTGAAGAGCAGAATACCAAAATATTGCATTGGCACTTGAACAGCAGCTCGATGGTTAGTCATTGACAAGCCATTACCTAATCTTAACTTTTAGCAGAATTTGAAACGTACAAAATCCGGCCATTCCATTCAATGACACTCTGTCGACGTACAACTGAGATTTTTTTTAATTAGCAGACTTGGGTTCCGGAAGAGAGGTTTTAAGATTCTACCTAAAAGCCAAAATACACCCTGAGTGTCGAGCAGTTGGACAACTTAAATTTTAATTCGTTTGTGGTGAGAGTGACAACCGAATATCTGTCGGCCTTCATGATGGAGGAGTTTTGGCCGAAGGGTGTCATATATCGGCGATTCCGCGGCCGGTTACCTGATATCATATTACTCCACAAGTGCAATACGTGTAGATTGGTTATTTACTTTATTTTATTGTTATATTATATTGTATGTATGTTAGTCCTTAAGGTATTATTATATGGGCCATGTGGCCTAAAAATAAATGTTCAAATGAATAAATTAGTCGGTAACTTTAAAATAAAATACACAGTCAGAAAGATAAAAAAAAAAGATAAAGCTAAAATAAAACAAAAATTAAAATTAAATAACAAAAAATGAAATAATAATAAAACCAGAAAAATAGGTAATAACAATGAAGCAAACATTAACAGGTAGAGTAAATGATATGTGTGCGGCATACACCCCGTATGTAAAAGGGTCCACTCAGCTTCTGTCACCGCCGAGAAAAGGCTGATTTTTAGTGAACCCACTCCTATTTAAATAGGAATCAAATTTCACATGTAGTTACATTATTTCTTAGAAATAATGTAACTATACATTATTTCTTTCAAGTAGTTTGTATTATTTTGACTTTAAACTTTCAAGTGATAAAAGCAATTTTGACGTATAGGTCACATGTGGCCTTATTAGGACACGATATTAATAGATGTTATTATTAAACCAGTCACAATTTCACAGCAAATGCCTTTACCATGAATTTCAGTAAAAGTTGTCGCTTATCGACCGCTTAAAATATGTGACAATTTTGTATGGATAATTGTAAAGTAAATAATATATAATACTCACTGAAAATTCATGGTAGAGGCACAAGAGCGTAACTATGCATTACGTTTATCGTGTGAAAAATTTGCGACAATGTCGTACGACATCAGACCATAGATGACGCAATAATTTTATGTATACATTAATGGTTATTATACCTTTTGATTTTATTTGTAATTGATGTAGATATACGTGACAGATAAAAGCTTTTGATGCTATAGTAATGTTTAGAAAAAAAAATGTGTTTTTATTCGTGATAATAAACGACTTTACAATTACATAATTTAAAATTAAGAAATACAACCTATTGGATTATACAGCCTAGTTCAGAGATTATTTAATTAATGGCATTTAAGTACTTATTTACTTTTATTAATAGTTTTTAGTATCATATTATATCTAATTAACATATTATATTATACTGACGATATCACTCGCCTCAAACACAGAATTATAATTAACATGCATTTACATGTTTAACACAACACATGTGACTCAATGACAATAAATAATATAATTATTTACAATTTAAACTTCGATTATTAAGCAAAGACAATCGCAAACAAAACGCATACGAATAACGCCATGTGGTGCATGCTTACACCACTATCCCCATCACGAGAATCACCTCATACAAAACAGTAACATTATTTCGGTCTACATCGTTTTATCAACAAGATGTGAGAGAAAAAGTATGCAGTGAAACAGCAATGGAACGTGTGCAAATTGTATTGTCAGATTAAGGATTGGGAACCAGCGTACACGCGTGGCGCGATAAAAATGACGTTTCACAGCTCGAGCGTTCGCTTTACTTTCAACCAATGACGAACTCACGCACGAGACTTTGCTAGCACCACACGCGAAACGGTCACACGCCGGCCGGCCGTCTTACCAAGTCGAAAAATCAATAGCCGATAAACGTAAACCTACTTTAATTGCGAATAAGTAAACAGTGAATATTTAACACGTCACTATCACAACATTTTGAGGTTAGAATCGATTTTGAACATTCCAACAATCGAGGTGTTTATGTGAAACGGGTCATGGTGATGCATTGCTCTGTAAGTATGTTTTCTATAATATTGTTCTGTATATCTTTTTAGCTTTCTCACTTAGACTTAACTTCATTGTACAATTCCGCAAATATTAATGAAAGATTTCGTATGTGAAATCAGAAAGCGCATGTCTCGAATAAATTGGATTGTTCGCATTCACGTTGTGTGATGTGTTCCAAGTCAGAGAACAAATCCAAGTGACAATGTTTTGAGTAAAGATTATACGTCTTCTTTTAAAGCCGGTGAATGGAGCAGTAGCAACAAGATCGATTGTTTCAATTCACCGTCCGTTTACAAATATAACATTTGTGTTATTTTTATAGTCGGAAAGTAAGAGGTATTGATTTCCCATAATGTGTAAACACGATAAATACCTGTTACTGCATAGTTTCCTGTGTCCGCTTAAATTAAACATAGTTAATATCGTTTTTCGTCTGTATTCACAGACTTATTAAATACCTACGAATTGAATTTATAGATTACTGGCAATAACATTTCTATATCTCTTGTATTAACGTTACTTTGGAATAAAACTTTATTCACTAGAATTTAGAGCCATTTTAATTCGCAATCGGCTACAAAATTATGTACTTACAGCGTTCGTCAAACCTGTTAATCAGTCTAGGTTAATCGTGATTTGTAACAGCCATCAATCAAATGCTTTACCATTGTGTGGTATGTTGTAGCAACTGCAGTTTTAACATATCTATTTTAAAAGGTATCACGCGATATCTTTTGACCTTGACATTATTTCTATTTTTAACATCATCTTTTACTTCCTTTCTTCTTTTAATTTACTTGCCATACTCTGTTTTTTATAGCGATATTTTACCTATTGCAATGATTTGAATTTTGTTCTTTTTTTCACCTAACGATTTTTTTAATGCCTTCACGTTCTTTTCGTTTTATTGTCATTTTTTGATTTAATAGGTAACGTTTGTTTCATAAAATTATATTATCGTCGTCTAAAGCAAAATCTTTAGGACGATATATTTCGTCGCCTGTTTAGTCAATCTTTGGGTTATTTTTACCAGCAGCTAAGGCGAGGTTGATGAACCTACAGTTATCTTTTGCCCGCTGTTCTGCGTGATGGATTTTATTCAAGAGTACTGCAATACTATCTTGTGTATATAGTCAATATTATTTAGATGCAAAGACGTACCTATAAGTAATAATTATTAAATACTATAATTATTAAGTATGTACATGGAGATTAAATTTAAGTGAAAATTAATTAGTAATAAATTGGAAAATAAACTTTTGGTATAATAAAGCCTTTTATGATTTGGCTGTTAGCACATTAATGTCATAAAAACAATACGAATTACGTGAAACTAATTATGTATTAATTATTAATACAAAATTTGAACACTAAGAAAATTTGTTTCTAAGAAACATTAAGAATTTTTTATTACAGCGTTTATAATATAATAATAATAATAACGCACACACTCAACATAGCCCCGCTCTAGGGAAACCCTGTGTCGCGGGTGCCATGGACACACATACAGATAACCACAAATTACACCATAATTCACAAGATAAATAAATGTAGGCCATACAATTTTTTTTTATCTATTTGAGGGAAACTGGTACATTTCTAATAAAATTACTCCTCTAGTTCGTTATAATTATTAATATAATGATCGAACACATAGGGTCGTATTCCAGAACTCTACTCCTTGCTCAAGTCAGGACTTGAGTATGATTTACAGCTCTGAAAATAATTAGGGTCGTATTTCCAGTGCTTGAAATCATACTCAAACACTCCGTGTTTTTAGCCGACTTCAAAAAAGGAGGAGGTTCTCAATTCGACTGTATGTGTTTTGTTTTTTTTTTGTATGGATGATATGCGATAACTCCGGTATTTGTGAACCGATTTTCATGATTCTTTTTTTGTTGGAAAGGGGGTACTTCCATAGTGGTCGCATTTCATTTTGAAGAACATCATCCACCTCTAAGGGTGGCTGTTCACGCATGAAGATTCATTTTTATAAATAGCGCCTAAATTTTCTTAAGGAGCAATTACTTTAATGGTTGATGTAGCTATTTCTCCAAATCAAGGCGTTTTTCTCTCAATATTCTTTGAGTAGTGAGAACCGATTTTTATTATCTCTAGTGTCAAGTCCTGTATAGTGACGAATTTAAGGATATTTCAATAAAACTTAGCAAATAGATGTAATTCCATGTACTTTTGAGGTCGGTTTCTTAAGTACTGTGTACTGAGATTATCTAGATTTGTATGATCCCGGATTGGGAACGAATACGAATCGGGTCCAGTGCAAACGAGGCTTAATGTTCGATCGTTGTATTAATAATTACAACGAACTAGAGGAGTAATTTCACCAAAAAAAAACCGGATATCTTAGTAGTAAAATACTGTGATATTCTATAAACTTCACATTAAAATGGAATGTGAAATTTTATTTTTATTTTAATAATAAAAAAATTACCAATAATTTCGTTCGTAGAATATTTGAGCCTCACTTAAGGGTCTATACTACCTCAAATGGCTTTGGTTAATTCATCATAACAGTGAAAGTGATGAATCAATCAGTTTGGAAAAAAAAAAGTAAAATAGAGGATATACTCTGATTACTCTACGGTGTGAAAACACGATTCCTTAAAATTTTCAGGATAGAAAAAAACACAAACTTACCTCGAAACTTTACAAGATAACCGCTGTATTCAATAGGTAGTTTAAATATACCAATGATTTTTTTTTATATTAACTGAACTAAATTTCGAAAGAACATTGTATGCTGTTCGGCATACATTTTTCAAATTTCTTCACACATTCAGACATAAAGAATGTGTCCCTGCCGCTCGATAAAAGCAAAATGAAGCGTATTAGTACGGGAAAGAAATTAATTCGAGCTGAGGTAGTATGGACTGTTAAGTAATCTAAAGTTGTTATTTTGCAGGTGTGGCCGAAATACCAGATAAAGTTAAAATCAAAACTTTTTTATTATGATATAGAGACGGGACTAACAAGTCGTGCGCCTGATGGTAAGCGACACGCGCCTGTCCATAACAGTTGCATTGTCACTTAGAGCTTTAAAACATAAAGATCTGAGGGGCACTGTCACTGCGTCTGTCACCCTGAGACGTAATAGGTATCATGTGCCTGTCATTTATAGTCAATAAGTGAACCATGTCACGATTGTCCTCGTACTCACAGTAAATAGTTCTACAAATACCCGCAGGATACTGTTGCGGCTGCCCCACACACTGTGCATTATAATTATAGGGATGTGCACTGCATGCGCATGATTGCATGGAAGCAATAATAATTAAATAATAATGAAAAAAACATTGCGTGCGCGCTCTATACAAGTCTTATTTTGGATAACAAGTAACCTAACTCAATGACATTTACGATCATGACATGACAGATACGATACAGTTACGATCTAGAAACTTATACCGTCGCTTATACTCCGTCCAACCATTTGTTTAACTTTTGACACATGCATTGTAATTGTATTATTGTATGCTTCCGAAGTTCCGTAATTATTGACATACAACCATCATTGACTTACAAATAAATGGACGACGGGTCTAATACAAAAACCACGAAAAAAATGTCCCAAGTCAACCTATTCGAAATTTAAATTGTAATGTCATCGCAGTATCGCGCTGTCGGTCGAACAAATGAAGACTAAAGCGGAGTTTGGCGCTCTGTATACGATTTTAGCGCCTTACAAGTGCGGACACTTTTTAGCGCGGACCCGACGTCTACAACCATGAACAAAAAAACGGAATACTTCCTGACACTTTTACTTTTTAATTTTAGAGAAGCGATTATGTAACGAAAATTATTCAAATTGATAAACTTTGGTACCTGTCTAATAAATTATAACGAAATTAAATAAATTATAAATAATTACAATAAAATTTTATTTTTATAATGAATCGTCGGATTCTTCTCCGTATGAACGGGAATCATCACTTGAATCCTCATTAACATTCATTATTAATTCTTAAGTACAGAAATTGTAAAACGCAACATCGCGATCCCAATCAAATAACATCTTTTTTTTATAACCGGCTTACATTCACGATTTAAACTTCTTTGTTAATAAAATCGATTGTTATAAGGAAATCTAATCGGAAACGCGTTAGGACATCACTAATTGATTAGAATTCGAGCTGTCATAATCTCAGTACAGAGTACCTACTAAAAAAACCGACCTCAAAAGTACATGGAATTACGTCTATTTGCTCAGCTTTATTGAAATATCCCCAAGTTCGCCACTATACAGGACTTGACACTGGAGATAATAAAAAAATTAGGTTCTTACTACGACACTACTCAAAGTATATTGAGAGAAAAACGCCTTGAATTGGAGAAATAGCAAAATCAACCATTAAAGTAATTGCTCCTAAATTAAAGTTAGGCGCTATTTATAAAAATGAATCTTCATGCGTGAACAGCCACTCTTCCAGGTGGATGATTTTTTCAAAATGAAATGGGACCACTATGGAAGTACCCCCTTTCCAACAAAAAAGAATCATGAAAATCGGTTCACAAATACCGGAGTTATCGCGTATGTATGTTACATACAAAAAAAAGAACATACAGTCGAATTGAGAACCTCCTCCTTTTTTGAAGTCGGTTAAAAAGTTAAATAAATGGTTGGACGGAGTTTAGTAAACAATACCGTTCAAGTCGGAAAATGGCAGTTTTTACACTTTACTTAGGGGGTTCAATTGTCCTTGTTACTAACAGCCTGGAGCTCCTTGGTATGACATTGAGCGCAGACTTTAACTTTGGCGCTAATTTTAAGTGTAAAACACAAACCACAGCCAAAAAACTGGGCATCCTACTGTGAAGCGATATTTCTCGCCTAGAATAGTTTTTAATTCTGTATAAAGCGCATTTCAATTTCTCACTGGTGTAACTAAAATAAAATAGCGCTAATATTAGAATCGTGGTTTTATATCAAACGTACGTGCGTAGGTAACAACATTAAAGAATTAAGAATTCTGATTTAGTTTGTAGCAATTTTTTTTCATGTCTTTCTTCAATAGTGACTACAAACTTTAGTGGAGTATGTTCACAAATAATCTCAGTACACAATACTAACAATCTGTCCTCAAAAGTTCGCGGAATTACGTCTATTTGCCATGTTTTATTGAAATCGGGTACCGGACAGTGAGTGAAACCGGATTTATCCACTAGTTTGCTACCCTTAGAGGTGGAATGTTTTCTTCAAATTTAAATGGAACCAACACTGAGGCACCTTCTTTCCAACGAAAAAAGAATCGTCAATATCGGTTCACAAATTAGAGTTATCGCACACATGCAAAAAGAAATGCAGTTGAATTCAGAAGGTTCTCCTTTTTTTGAAGTCGGTTAAAAATTGATAAATATTATGGTAGTAAAAACAACATGATATTCAATCAAAATTAATAGTATAATTAATAACTGACATCACTGTCAGTCTTTGCTGTAAAGTTACCTGGCTGAATAAAGAAATTTTGAAACATGAACAGTCGTTTAAATCCAATACAAAGCCTCCTCTGACTGCCTCCGTGGCCGCACAGTTACTGGTCTGCCACACAGAGGTTCCGGGTTCGATTCCCGGACCGGGAGAAATATTTGTATAGCCTACACTTATTTCTCTCGTGAGTTTGAGTGCATTTGTGATTATCTATGTGTGTGACCATGGCATCCGCGACACAGGGTATCCCTAGTGCGAGGTTATGAGTGTGTGCGTTAAAAAAGTAGATCTGGTAAGAGCGATAGCCACGTGGAACACGAAGGACTTGTTTGTATCTATTCGATCTTTGTATCAATAATAATTAAAAATGTTATACAAGTATTAATTTTTATTTTTTAAATAAAAAACTCGTTAAAACGGAAAACCCGATATGCACATTTTAGGCAGGTATTTAAGTAATAAAAGCCAGGTATAAGTTTCTTACGAATTCAAGATGTAAACACCTTGTTACGTAACGGATCTGCGCAGGCGGTTGCAGAACTCATTGTTCAATGTCTATTGTTAACAATATCCCAGTGCCAGGTCAACTGAGTCGGTTCGGTACGGTCAACCATAAAGATACCTTTAATATGACCCTGTAGGTAACAGCGATGCAAGCACTAATGTAGATCAATTTTAACTGCATTTGTACCTTATACTCAATTTACAGCGGAACGCAATAGAAACAAATTTTTGTAACAAAATTATACATAGCATAATTAACTTTATATTATATACATACACAAAACAGTAAATACAGTAGAAGCGCTTAGAAGGCGGCGCACGTGTGCCAACGGTAAGTGTATACGTACGTATGTTTACTGTATTGTATGTGTACTTACGTCAGTTTATACGTTATGGTCCTGTCAATTACTTCACACAAAACCGCGAAAATGGTGGAAAAGTACCTTATTTTGCTACTTCGGAGTGCAAAAGTGATAGTCGCACCTATAATATTTATCCATAGTGGTGTTTCATATCGTCGTTAAGTCGTATTTTATTTAATTCTTATAAATATTCCATTTTCTGTTCATCGTAATAGATTTTTGTCGCTGCAATAGGGTCGCTTCTTTTTTGGAGTATTAAGAAACATCTCGAATTCGTTGTCGTTCAGCTAGTAACCGCTAGATGGCAGCATATTCATTGAAATTTCAATATGAAATCAAAACGTCGTAATCTACAATAATAGATACTAACCTTTCAACGATATGTCAACTGAATATTTTTTTATAATTATTAATACAAAGATCGAACACTCATAAAAAATTCCTTCGATCCAGCCGTATTCGAACCGACGTCTTCGTGCCAGAGCACGGTGTGCTAGAATGGTTCGCTATATCAACTAAGCCACGAATTTTTCTGTGCTTGCGTCGTATCTTTGTATTTGGTTTTTCAACCAAACTTTTTAGCCGTAGCACCATCTATAAGAAATCTATGATATTTCGTCACCCAGTTAAATACCTTTACAGCTACCAACCCTGACTAGAGATGTCGCTATTCATGTATTTAAAATTTTATTGAATTGTTCAATTATTTTTATGTGAAATTACTCCACTGGTTTGTTATAATTATTAATACAAAAATGAAACACTCAGAAATTAGTTCGATCCGGCCCAGAATTTGTTACATTTTTTAAATTAGAAACCACGACAAATCATTATCAAGATTTCATAGTATTTAACATATCGCTCATCCTCTAAAAACTGTCGTAACAAAGAAAATGCTCTTTTGAGAAAAATCCATTTTAATTTCACATTCGTGAAACCGCTGTGGCTTCAACTCGTACTTAAATTAAACAGTAATGGGTTTTGTTTCTTGTAAAATAATATATTAATAAACGTTTATTTTGTTATATATAATAGTATATATAATAGTTTTACTAGGAGTATTGATTATATTATCCAATCTTCAATAAGTCGAACTTTCTGTGTTATTTTATGACAGTTTTTGAGAGAAGCGATAAATGATTGTGTGCATTTTGGCGACTGCGGTTCTGATAGTAATCGAGGCTTAAAGAACTTCCATTGTTTTTTTTTTTCATCCGTACACATAACACGTACCGTAATCAATCAATCTAATGAAGTCATACGTCAGAGAACTGAAGTGACCGACACAGCCCGCAAAATCAATAAGTTTAAGTGGCAATGGGCCGGAAATGTCTGAAGGAGGGCTGATGACCGATGAAACAGGTTCTAGAAGTTCAAGAGTCATTTTCAGGGAGCGCCAAATCATATACATATAAACACCTGCTTTTTCGCAAATCCCTATCTTGCAGCGCACGTTGTTCTATCGATTATTCATTTAATTTTAAAATGTCCAGTTGGTTTTTGAATACATCCTAAATTTATTTATGAACGTATCCTAAGTCAATTTTTGTACGCTTGATTTTCTGTCGTCCATCCTGGTCACACAAATAATCTCAGTACAGAGTACTAAAAAAACCGACCTCGAAAGCACGTGGAATTAGATATAATTACCAAGTTTTATTGAAATCGGTTATCGGAAAGTGCGCAAACCCGGATTAATCCCCTAGTTCGCCACTGTACCTACCGGACTTGACACAGGAGATAATACAAATCGGGTCTCAAAAGTATATTGAGAGAGAAAAACGCCTTGAATTGGAGAATAGCAAAATCAACCATTAAAATAATTACTCTTGTAATAAAATTTAGGCGCTATTTATAAAAATGAATCATGAAGATTAATTTTTATTACGCGTGAACGTAAGGGTGGCTACCCTTAGAGGTGGATGATTATCTTCAAAATTAAATGGGACCACTATGGATCACCTCTTTCCAACAAAAAAATAATCATGAAAATCGGTTCACAAATACCGGAGTTATCGCGTAACATACATACCAAAAAAACATACAGTCGAATTGAGAACCTCCTCTTTTTTTTAAATTCGGTTAATGAAAACATTATTAGCTAACAGTTAATAAAGAGTGCAATTTTATTAAAGGGTTCTTATTCTTCCGGTCGCAACAAAATGCAACCCATTACTTGTGACTTTTTTAAACAATTTATCTCAAACGCCACAGAGAGGGGGCGTCACTATCAAGTTTCTATTCTACCCCGGTTCGAAAAAGTCGTAGATCCCGTGGTATCTAGAGTATTGACCACATCAAAGTAAACGCAGTGTAGGACCTTAGACAACTATGTACCATACTTAGAGGATGGAAAAAAATAAAAGATACGTACCATAACCGAAATGTAGGATGGCAGAATCAGAGACAACTATGTATGGACAACAGCACATCAGACTACACATTTTTGTTTGAAAATCGCCTCCAGTGCAACGGAACAAGATACGTCAATGTGGAGCTTGATGTGCTGTTGAATGAACCATAACTGAAAGGCAAAATGGGCGGATGACCTGAAAAGGAGACCCGACAAAGCCAAGCTCTCAAATAAGAAGAGAAGAATCGAGATAGAAGCAAACGACAGTACCAGTAGACTTCGTTCAAGGGAAGTACCTATTTCTGTTGACGAAATGTTCAGGCGTACTGTAGGCGATCTAATTTGACATAGAAATATCCACTGAATGCATCTAACATAAGATCCAATTTACAAAGAAGCAGTGGAACGGTTTCGAACGGTCCCGAAACGGATCCTTCAAACTGTTTTCGAGACTTTATTTTATGAAATGTAACATTAATACAATATAGTCTTTTTTCCTGTAACGCATTATTGGAACGAATCAGGAACAATAGACAAATAACTATACGTACTTAGATAGCTTGCAGTACGAGTCCGTGTCGTTTTCTTAAAAAGTCGTTAATTTAGTAACCATTTGTGAATCCTACATGAAAGCGTTTTTCCATTACATTGAAAGCAAATGTTTCTTGAAACGCTTTCAGAAAATAACGCTCAGTCCTAGTTTTCACTCTAAGTGGACTATATACACCTCCATAAAATTATACATAAATACTAATATTATAAATACATACATAAACAGAATATATATTATGATCTATACGAATTTCTAATTTATAATGTTGCTGATTATCTATTGAGTTCAATAGGTCTTCCTCTTTTAGTTTGAAGATAATAATTATTATATTTATATTTTATAATCTAAGTCCCTGACCCCGGCCGACTATGCCATTGCCGGGGAATACCGCTCTCATCATTAACATCATCAACCCATACTCCCATTGCTGGGCTATCTAAAGACTTTACATTAGATAAATTTTATTGAAATATCCCCTAGTTTGCCACTATACAGGACTTGACACTGGAGACAATAAAAATAGGTTATCACTACGACACTACTCAAAGTATATTGAGAGAAAAACGCCTTGAATTGGAGACATAGCAAAATCAACCATTAAAGTAATTGCTCCTAAATTAAAGTTAGGCGCTATTTATAAAAATGAATCTTCATGCGTGAACAGCCACCCTTCGAGGTGGATGATTTTCTTCAAAATGAAATGAGACTACTATGGAAGTACCCCGTTTCCAACAAAAAAAGAATCATGAAAATCTGTTCACAAATACCCGAGTTATCGCGTAACATACATACAAAAAAAAGAACATACAGTCGAATTGAGAACCTCCTCCTTTTTTGAAGTCGGTTAAAAATGAATTAAACTTATATCTATGTTCATTTATTTTTTATTAGAAAAATCAACTATGTTTTCACATGTACCCTAATAATGGATATCCAGTACAAGGTATACTATTCAATATTGGATATCCAGTATAGGGTACACTCTTTATAACCAGGGCATGTATTTAATTGATCGTTTTAAATTTGCAAAAGCAGTAGGCAAAAAAAATCTAAACGGTCATCTTTTTTATGATCCCCATAATTAAACATTTAAATATGAAAGACACTCTACAACCATCGATACTAATAGTATCGATGTCTACAACCAGTGATGTAGTACCCCAATATCGGACATCTAGTATTGTGGATACATAGGTATCCAATATTGAGGTAACTATCTATTTGTACAATAATGGGTTACGAAAACTTCACCCTGCGCTATTATCCCTAAAATGCGTTAAGTTCTGTAATCTAACTATACGCCTAGCTAGTATATAACACTGTCACAAAATATATCACTTAAAGTACTTTACCAGCGTTTTGAAGTCAAGATCTGAAAAATCGCCGAACGGAAAAATACACTTTGAACTGAAGGCAAAAACGACACACACAACTAACAAAATATGGGTAACTTACATTGACGAAGTAGTTTTAGTTTTTAAATAAAGGTGGTGTTGCTTAGTTTTCATCATAGCTGGGTATCCAGTATTGTGCACGTATCCAATATTTGGTACGTCTCCCTTACTGCGTGCGTTTTTTCTGCAGTACAAACGACGTGTGAAAGGCGCGTATATGTACGTAATGTATGCACCACTGTTTATTCGGTAAGATGTATACTGCAAAGAAACCTGCTGTATAATGCCATGAACGAAGCCTTAGGGCGCGTGTACACGCTAAAAAATTCGACGTGTCTGCTACAGAAAAGATGAGAATGGTCTTGTACGCGACAAGAACTTTGTCGGATCTAGCCACGAAAACATGTCGTCTCTGTTGCAGACGAGAAAATGATGAGTATGTACACAATACGAATGTTTTCGGACAGACGTGTGTAGGGTAAAATGTGTCAGTTTAGTGCATTACGAGTTTTCCTGGTAGCTGTCGTTTTACTACCGAAGCGACACCCGTCCACGCGCATAAACGTTTGTTACTGACAGTGCACCACACCCCGCCACATACAATAGAAGCAGAGCGCGTCGTGTCGGAGGTAGACAAGATTTTTTCTTCTCCAGCGCCGAAGCAGTGTAGACATTTCGTGTGTAGAAACGACACGAATTCATGCATAGACCCGGCGACTTTTCTTGGCGTGGACACGCGTCCTCAATCTTTTAGGCCATGGGAGAGGCGAGAGTCTAAAATATATAATAATAATAATAATCATCAACTTCTCCGTAGCCTCAAATTATTAGATTTTAAAGAAATCTATATCACTTTTCAAAAAAGCTGTTTTTTTAAATACTCTTGAATTATCAGAAAGTTCATGCAGGTAGAGGAAGACGAAATTGGCTTTTATTACCATCATAATACAATACACCCTCAAAATAGATACACACCAAACACTACTTACTATCTCGGTCCGTAAACGTATTTAAAACCAGCCAACAGGCTGAGAAAAAAGTACAAAATATTATTATTTTTACTTAGAAAAAAATACAAACTTTTTTAGACTGTACAAACAACCGTGACTTTCCATTGAAACCAACATCGTAATCGGTATCGCTAAGTTATGTTTTAGACTGTACTTTAAGAATCCTAGTTTTTGTCACTGCACGGAATCACAGGGAAACAATTGTGTTCAATGAGTATTGCATTAACACTGAGAACACCTCTTCAAATCATTACAAATTAAATGTGTAAACAATAAATGTAAATTATTAAACACAGTATATTTCAACGACTAAAGTATTCATTAGTATTATACGAGCTGAAGCGGTTGTTTTAAGCACTGCGATAAATAAAACGTGAATTCTCTGAATTATTTATAAACGACAGCGTTTCTTGGAATTGTCGTACAATTAAATTACTAAAAAGGTTGATGGATATGGCTGGCAAAGTTATGGCGTAAATTGTAATTGTTTTGATTGCGCCCAGTACGAGCAACAGAGAGGATTGTTGAGAGACCGGATCCCCGAGTCTGCTAATTTTAAATCATCTGAGTTGTGTGTCGATAGAGTAAATGGCTGGCTTTATGCGTTTTGTATTCTGCTAAAAGTTAAGTGTATTGCATTGTCATCACGGACACTCTATTGATTCTCAACTACCATTGCAACAAGATTTTAGCAGAATAACAAATATTATCATTATTGCAATAGAATTTCAATGGACTCATTTGAATTACAATGGCCAGTGGGTTCAAAAAATTCGCTTGTGGCCGGTAGTTTTGGATAATCAAAAAAAGACTAGGTCGACATAATTTATTGTAAAGTGGCAATAGGTAAAGAACAGGAAATGGAAGTTAGATATAAATAATGGCCTAAAAGTGCTTGTATTTGTTGAAATATGCTATACAAGAAATTGGGTTACATGATTTTCGATGGTATAACTGGTCGGAATTTGAAATGAAATCGAGCACGTCTGCTCGCTTCGGAAATTTAGTAGAGAGTGGCGACGGAACGGAGCAAAGTACGCGCTGCAGCAGCGCGATAGTCGCGCGGTCGCCGCGCGGTTGCAGAGCTTCTACAAATTGTATGAAAAGTAACAGTCAGTGCTGCTGCAGCGCGTCTAACAGGCGACTAATTTGAACGCGCTCTAAGGCCGGAGCCGCACTGGTACGGCGACAGCGACGCGGCGGCGCGGGTGACGCGAAATAATAGGTCGCATTGCAAAAGCGAGAAGCCAGCGAAACGTCGCTACGTCGCGTCGCTTAATGGGTGGTCGCACCGGGCAGGTTACGCGATCAGTGGCGGCCGCACTCGTATAGTTGAACTACAAAATCAAACTATTTTGTTTACGTCGTGCGGTGTCTCCTTCGCAACTCTTCGCTCGAATATGTCGCGCTCTTTCGCACGAACCCCGGGAGATACAGTGCGGCCGCTCAGGTACATCACCGCATATTTTGTCGCAAATCGTGACAAATCGCCATCGCCAGGTACCAGAGGAAAGGGTGATAAAAAAGTGGGTGACGATGAAAGAGGTGCAGAATACAATAATATGTGAGAGATGTGGCTTGAAAGAGGAAGTAGTGACTAGAATAGAGAAAGGAATGTTAAGGTGGTTTGGATGTTAGAAGAATTACCAAACAGGTTTATGATGCGAATGTGGATGGAAGGATTTTCAAGAGGACGTCTCAGAAGGACTTACATTAATCAGATCAATGATGTCGTCAAAAAGGCTGGGATCGGAAGTGACAAGAATGAAAGAAGTTGAATGAAAAGGGTAGGTGATGTATGTGAGGCTCGAGAGATGTGTCAGGAGAGAGCAAAGTGACATTCCGTGGTCTCTGCCTACCTCTCCTGAGGGACTAAGGCGTGAGATTATGTATGTATGAAAAGCTCATGATAAATTTCAAATTCAATTTCGCACATAAATTTCGAAAAACTCAGAGGTGCGATCCCGCATTCGAACCCACGACCCTCTGCTTGAGAGGTAGTAGGTCAAACTATTAGGCTAGCACGGCTAAAATGTTTTAAGACTGCTCATTTTAAATCATCTGAGTTGTCTGTCCATAAGGTATCAATGGCTTTCTTTATATGTTTGGTATTCTGCTAAAAGCTCTCAGTGGCTAGTCATCGAGCATCGAGTATATAACCAGAAATAGAGACGAAATGTCATTTAATTTATTTGAAATTAAAAATTACTGTGACAACTGTGCTCCGATTGGCCAGCCCGAATTCGAAACAATTGACGGGTGTCGTCAATTGTTTCACTTCAAATCGACCAGTTTAACTTGAGCTTTGCTATAATGGACGAAAATTGCAATTATAAGTATTTAATTACAGATGAAATGTGATTCAGCTTGTTTTGTAATTAGATGTTTTGCTTTTTTTCTAACACCACCGAATGGAACAGCCCTCATTGTTAGAGATATTATCGTACACACAGATCAGTTGTTGGCGAAGTACTGTTTCAATTTTCTAATTTGTGATTTCAGCGCAAACGAGAGATGATATTCAAAAAGTGATACAAGGCCCATTTGCCTGATTAGTTGCCAGGGATGGATGGCCGTTATTTCGTCTATATTTCTGCTTATATACTCGATGCCAACGAGCTGCTATTCAACTGTCATTGCAATTTTTTAACATTATTATTTGACATAAATAAAATACATTTAATGTGAAGACTAAATTGTTGATTAAACGAAAAGAAATTAGGATACGCAAAGTCATTTCCATCACTGCCGTTCCACTGACACTCTACGGAGACACAGCTGCCATTGCTACTAGGTTTTAGCAGAACAACAAATATTGCAATATAACCTCAGTGAAATTTTAATGGAATTACAATGCCCAGTGATCCAATATATAGATCAACCAATGCAATATAGATGCTATAAATTGTAAACTGGACGATCCCCATAGGAAACGGGAAAAATATTATTTTAAATATTTTTGATTGGTGAATCGACTCATTAGCAGCGCCGTCTAGACTTGTAGACTGTAGTTTACGATGTCTCACAATTAACGCAACAGTGTCTTAACTCAAAAATTATTATCATACATAATATAATAATTATTTTTTCAGAATTGATAAAAAACGAATTACTGTCCACTTCACTCCCCGTGGAAGATATACAGGGTCCGTCCCAAAAGTATCGAACATTTTTTTTGGGAGTGTTGCCGAACGGCGGGAAGCGCTCCGCTTGGCAACAGAAAGTGGTGGGGGGATCTAGCCGATACAGCGCGACCGGTCCCAGTTGGCTCCGAGCACCTGGAGCGGCAGGACGTGCGTTCGCGTAGAGCTCTAAACGACACCTCGTCGAAGTTTTTAAAAGTAGCGCGATGACGGATCCGTTAGAACAGAGGTACGCAGTGAAATTTTGTTTTCTACTCGGCAAAAATACTGTGGAAACCAACGAGATGATTAAACAGGCCTTCAAGGACAAAGCCTTGTCCGAATCCTCGGTCAGGAAGTGGCACAAGATGTTCCGTGACGAAAGGGAAGAGGTGACCGACGAAGCCCGCTGGTCCCGCAGCCTCCCTACAGTCCTGACGTCGCCCCGGCCGACTTCTTCTTGTTTCCCAGCATCAAGTCGAAGCTCAAAGGCAAGCATTGGGGCACAATTAAGGACATCCAAGAAGCTACGACGAGGGCGCTGAAGGACCTACCCGTTGACGTCTTCCAGGGGGCCTTCCGGGCATGGAAAACTCGCCTACAAAAGTGCATCGATGCTGAAGGGTGTTATTTTGAAGAGTACTAATGTATGGTACCGATAAGTTCAATAAAAGTATTTTTCCTGAAAAATGTTCGATACTTTTGGGACGGACCAGATATCTGTATATGTCAAAGTTTAAAAGAGACTTCTAAACAATTTCCTACTTGCCAAATATATTTAAAAATAAAAGGGAAAGTATAATTTCATATTGTTTTTGATTGAGGACTCTTGCGGCCAAAACTAGCTCACATAAAGTTTGTCTCATTTTGAGTACAGTAGACATCTTTTGATTGTTTACTGCAATATCGTAACGATGGTTTTATTGACGTGTAGAGAATCAAATTTTACGTTTGGCAATGATAATAATCTTCAATTTCACATATTTTGAGTTACAACATTGTTATAATAGCAGTGCGATATAATAAGACAAGTAGTGTTACTCCATACAAACGTAGCAGCACGAATAGTCGTACAGCGGGCGTGCGGGCAAGACGCGCCCGCCGCGCGCCATGTACTCACACATTTGCATAATCTCGCGATGCACTCGAGTTGCACAGTGCGGGTCGCACATGTTTATTGCATGGCCATATAACTTTTGCTGGCCGACTCAAGTCTATTAAGCGTTAAACTTAATGCCTCTACATTTAAGAAACGTCACAGCATACAATACAACAAATAGCAACAATAAGGAAAATGGGAATTTTCGAAATACATGTAAACATACAATAGATGATATAAATATTTATAATAATTAATTAAACAATTAAAATTGTAAAATTTCAGAGAACTTACAAAGTATACACAAATTAAGATGAATAAAACCTCTAAACCTTCTAAAATGTTAGAATATATCGGTCAATTGAGAACTAATGTCTCAGATCTTTGCGATTTAAAGCTCTAAGCGACACTGCAACTGCTATGGACAGGCGTGTCGCTTACCACCAAGCGCACGTATTATTCGTCACTTGATATCATAATAAGGAATACGCATGTTAATAGGAAATGAACACAAATGAAACTATGTTTTTCAGACTCGTATATTTGCTTTGTCACCATGGGACCTGTAAAGGATCCGAAACGTTGGTTTTTTTGAATTAAAAACATATTTAAAGTCTAAAAATGTTACAATTTCGAAAACCTAAGAACTCTACACCTATGTGCACACAGGGCAACGGACGCAGTGGCAGTAGACGGAAGAAATGTTTGTATAACCTACATTTATTTGTCTCGTGAGTTTGGGTATAGTTTGTGGTTGCCTATGTGTTTGTCCATGGCACCCGCGACACAGGGTTTTCCTTGGCACGGAGCTATGAGTGTTTACAAAAAGTCGCATCGCACACACTGACAACCGCGACAATCGTGGGAAAGCAATTAGATGAAACAACTATTACAGAAATGTCAGAGAAAGCTTGCAAGGCTTTAGTAAGACAATAATCTTACACGAAGGAATAAACCTGGTAACCTCTCCGTGGAGAAGACTACACAGTGCAACGTTTAAAGATTAATAATGGATTTATATATGTGTGCCAATAGATGGCGTTATCAGGACTTTACACCGAACTATCAATTCAAACGAAAGTCTTTATAGGCAAGAGTAATCGACTTGACAACTAAGAATGCTATTGAAGCACTTTTTCGTCCACGCTTCTCGGAATTCTCACGACCACTAGCGACATGGCGTATTGTTTCCAAGTTTTCACGTTCATGCTATCTTATTCACACTTGTTTATACAGACTGTGTTTCATTATTCAGCGTATGTCAGACATTACTTTGAAATTTTATTCTATGTCATATTCCACTTAGGTTATAACTTTTAATGGCCCGTACTGTATACGTCATGCTGTTTTTACGAAATATATCGTAAATAGCACATTAGAATCAATAACTACGACCTATGCTTTCTCCTTAGAGGAAACCCGGCCCAGTAATAAGACCTATAATGAGCGGACGAAAAGATTTGCAAATTATTGTGAATTGGAGGAGAAATCGTCATCAGATCTAAACAGTCAGCCGTGACTATAAGACCTGTAAACCTGAATAATTCTCCATTGTATTGGGTTTATCTCTTACTAATTTAGAATCCGTGCCGTAAACGCGTGTCTATGCGCGTATACGCGCCGCAAACATCGCAAGCAAGAAGCCTTTTTAGAATTTCATGTAGTTACTTCATTCAAAACGTTAACTGAAATTAACAAACAAAACTAAAATTAAAACTGTATCTTATCAAAGTGCGCGATACATACTCGCTTTTACTGCGCTTACTGTGCTACTTGAAAAGTTATTGGTTTTCCATATAAACTTTCATTCCCCTTTAAGATTTATTTTGTTAACAAAAACTAGCCTATGTCCTTCTTCTAGTTTCCATTTATCTCTTATACCAAAATTCATCAAATTTGTTTCAGTGGTTTAGGCGTGAAAACGTGACAAACAGAGTTACTTTCACATTATAATATTAGTTTGTATATAGCTTTTATTAAAAGGCCTACGCTTTGCATGTTACCCACTTCAAAGCGTAACCAAAAGCATCCTCTACATATCCAGTTGATTACATTTCAATTGCACTTCTTAAATTAATAAAACACCGTATTACGCCTTTATTCTACATTTTTTTCTCTCGTGAGTTTGAGTGTAATTTGTGGTTGTGTCCATGGCACCCGCGACACAGGGTTTCCCTAGTGCGGGGCTATGTGTGCGTTATTATTATTATTATTATATTCCTCGAATAAAAACCAAACCCTAATTTAAAAAATCCTTTTATTGCTAAGGATTCATTATATTTTATTGATAAGAAATATCTGCGTTGTGATGTTGCTTACTTCGTTTTTGATAGAGTATTTAAGGATCTTTTTTTTCATCGTACTTAAAAGACACGAATGTCTGCCTCACATTTGACCAAACATTTATGGAGCACTTTTGCTTTACACGTCTTTTGCTGTAAAAAATAATTCGATGTACGAGATTTATCTTGTGTTGCGGTTTTACTCCATAATATATTAAATTTCAATACAATATTATATATTATAGTTGCGTATTATTCTGGGAAATTGTAATTTAGGCGTAAAATTAAAAGAAAAATAAAATGTTTAAATGTTTTTTGGCTATAAGTTAATTAATATCGTCGAAGGGTTACAGAAATTAGAGGGAACGATGTATTACTTTGTTATCTATCCAACGGAGTATGAAAAATAAATTTGAATTAATTCGTCTTATGCCATTCTTCCACGAAGGATGCGAAATTACAAAATGTTTGTTTGGTTTTGTGGACATTGCCTATCCCATATGACTGCACCTTTTTTACATATGCATAAATACGAGATATGTCACTCACGCTGCTCACCCACGGCAATAGACATCTCGTATTCCATAGTGCCTAATACCAATACACCTACTGCTCCAATACCGCACACGCGATGTCACTGACATCAAAATGACACTGCTCCAAAGTTCACGGCTATGACTCATCTGCGTAAACTTCCAAATTTAGTTACTTACAAAAATATGGTTCGTATGGTATCGGACATCGAACCTTGAATGTACTCTGCAATTCACAGAACATTAATTACATTATCGCGCCACTACTATATAGAAGGCGTTATTGAGTAATAACGCCTACGTAACAATGATACATTTTCAAATTGATGGAACAATATAGCGCGACTACCGTCATTGATCATGATTGGCTGAAAAATGCACGAGATTGTAACACTTGGAGTCATTTAGAGGATGCCCTGCAGTGGAAAAGTTCAGACAGGGCAGAACTCCTGATTTTCTTTTCTAACGTTATCGCATTTATTTTATTAAAGAATTAATTAATTATTAACATCGCCGCAATTTTCGATAGACACACATGTCACCATACGTACCAGGGAAGTACTGCCACCTCGCCTATTTCTTTTAGATTTTTTTACAGCCACGCACTAGGGAAACCCTTGTCGCGGGTGCCATGGACACACATAGACAACTACAAATTACACCCACACTCACGAGAGAAATAAATGTAGGCCATACAAATATTTATCGGTCCGGGAATTGCACACATCCCTAATTTCACAGGAATATTTGTAAAATACAGTGAACCCCGTAGGACTACATTACTAACATCGTAAACAATTTTTAGCATTTTAGAAATACATAGTAGCAGAAGAGCTTGTTATGAAAGAGTTCCTCTAGGGAAGTACTGCCACCTTACAACCTATTTCTGCCGCCAAGCAGTAATATCAGCATTACAATACAATGAATTCGACGGCAATAAGTATTGGTAAATAAGCCTTTGTATACATTTATCATTTACAATATTTTTTGTATGTTGGTTAAGCTTAGCATACCGCATCATCTTTGTTAAGTTTTAAAACTAGTTTAATTAGTTTTGTGCCTCAGAAAATTATTAAATTAAATCGAGTTTGTTTCATACAACTAAAAGATAACGGAAGAGCGGGACTTCCTGTCACATGTGGATGGCACCTACTAGGAAGTCCCAACCTTGTGTAAAAACAAGTTAAAAAGCAGAAATAAACATTTTAATTTTTTCACACTGTTGTAATAATAGTGCGATGTGTTACGGGTATATTGTTTCATTTTAAAATTATATGCTTATAGTCACGGGACGAATAAGTCGTGCGCATGAACTTAGAATTAGCAGAGCTTTCGCAACTGTAATCGCAAAAATCTGAAGGTCACTGCCACTGCACCCGTCACCTCCAGACAAGTCCAATGGGCCTGTAATCTCATCATCACACTTCAAAACCGGAACGCAATAATGCTCACATTACTGCCTGGCGGCAGAAATAGTTATTATGGCAAAATTTCACTCAACGAACTCTTTTACAAATAGCTCTACTGCTACTATTTGTGTTCGTGAAATTTAATCTACGAGAAACAAATGACAATGTAACGGATTGGTCACGCCCCGTAATTGAATGTTAGCTGTGCATGATAAGAACTGTGAAAGATCAACGGTTTTTAATAGATTATGCATTTCCACGTGCTGCTGTGGAAACGGTAATAATAATAATCTTTATTTTCTCCACAAAGTTTACACTTTATACATACATTATTTTGATATTATGTTATAAGCAACCATCTTTGCAGAGACTGGTACCTGGTTATTAATCTTCTAATTTAAGTCGCCAGGTTTCTTCCTTCCGTAAAAAAATAATAACACTATTTATAGGCAAAGTCATGGACGTTGCGTAGGCAAAATTAAGTATAAAAAATCAGTTAGGGCGCGTTCCTATTATGTCGTAATATTTTATTTATCATTGAACGACTGTCGCGTCTAACCTATTCCCACATAACAACTATCTGTCGTGATTGTGTCGTGGACGTTTATTTTACCGTAGAGCGACTGTCGTGTCTATAGCAGTTCCCACTAGATCGTGACGACAATTTATCGGTTAACGGCAGTCTTGTCGTTTGCACGACAGAATCGTTTGAACTTGTGATTATCTGTCGTCACACTTTTATCGTGACGTTTTATTATCGTTGGACGACAGTCGTTCTAGCTCTTCCCATTCTCTTGAGAGTCTGTCGTCGGAACGTCAAAAAAGTCGTGAACGACAGTTAATTGTGCTGTACTATACGTGAACAACTTCATTTAAATATACGAGCTACGACACTTAAAACTGCACGACTATCTGTCGTCACGACATAATGGGAACGCGCCCTTACTTTAACAATTATGTTAAAATATGGAACACAAATGCAACTGTGTGTATATGTATGTGTTTTGTCATACCAATTGCCAGGTCTCAAACTAGAGACTTCCCTGTACTATGAGTACCAGAGCAACGTAATTCAGTTTGGAGCACTATCCGGAACACGCAGACAAGGGTATCTACTCCCGTTCTCCATCCGACATCCGTCCGGAAACAATTACTGTCAAATAGGTAGTACTCGACCAATCAAAAGACATGTCAAGTATGAAGCTTCATTACTTATTTGACAGTAATTCTCCCTGAACAAATTTAGAAAAGTTCATTTCAGTGAACTCAGGACCTCCGCATTCAACGTTCACAGTGCACAGTGCAGTAGGCAGTCTAAATAATATATTATGTGCGTCGCACATTCGCCTACGCCGCCGCCGCGCCGCCGCACTATGGGAACCCTCTTAAGAGAGCCATCTCATAAATGCTTTTTACAAAAGCATGCGGGGATGCATGTATTATACCTTAAATCGTAGCTGAATAGTTACTCTATTATTATAAATAAGATTCAAATCTCTAACCATTCGTATGGCGCAGTTGAAATCATTTGAAGATAAGGAATAAAACAAATACAAAAACAACTTTGTAACTTTTATTTCTTCGATATGATTTTCTAGTATGAAAACAATAGAAATCATAGAAGTTTTACCCCATTTTAGAAAGCTTGGAATGTGTACTTTACTTTGAGATATAAAAAATGTGTAATTTAGCACAACATTATTTAAAGAAAAATATATAAACATCATATGTAATATTTTCTTTTTCTAATCTTTGACTTTGAGATATGACAGTTGCCGAAGCTTGCCGAAGTTCTATTTTTTGTGTTATTTTGTAAGAAATATGATATACTTAGATGGCAAACAAAAATTTCTTGCGGTTTCAGTGCGGAACATGTTTTAATTTTGTAAAATATGCAGTAAACTTTTTATTAATTTTAATTTCGTACATTAAGAGTTTCTATTTTTCGGAATTTTCTGCCCGTACCGTCAAAAAACGCATATGACACTATTGTTAGATTATATTTTATATTTTGCGGTATTTTTATCACATATTTCTCACAGAATTTGATTCCAATTGACAAACAGTACCATTAAAAACCGCATAACCGCATTATGATAAATTAGTTTTTATCAAGTAATTTTGCACTCGTCTTCTGTCATTATTTAGTATAAAACAGTGACTTTTTCATTAAACATTACAGTTCTTCATTAGTTTTTGTTATTAGCAAAAGTTTGTTACGCAGTAACTTTCCGCAATGAGTGAATTCTCGTGCACCAGACGCGACTTAAGTCTCGTGTTGATTGAAAATGATTCGAATTATGTTGTTTCTATTACACATTATATACGAAGCAATTTCACAGAATCTTCAGATGAAAACATAGCAAAAATTATAGCAAATATTCAAAAATCCTTCATAAACCAGTTTCGTCAACGCTTTTCTAAAGCGGGTTGAAAGAAAGATCTGTTTTTAAGTAAAAACAGCAATTGGTTGGATGGCATATTCACGGTGAAACTAGAAGAACCTACATGCCAACCTGAACCTTCTACATCAGAAGAAAAAAGAGGAAGACCTTCTAAAACGTACGAAGATAGTTCAGTGAGCACAAAAAAACGTAAAAACAAGGAATTGCTTGATTCATGTGGACTTGATTTCATATTGAACTCGTACATACAGGGCTTAAGGTCTCGTGGCGAAGTAGAAGAAGCCTTAATTGTTGAAGTTTTACGAACATTGCCGTCAGAAAAAAAAGTGAAATACGCAATAGTCTTCTTAATGAACCAGCACATATAACAGCGTATTCAAAAGACGAAGCACTCAGCATTTTTATAGAATTAAATCTGAACAAGGCACAGTATGACAATATGAGAAATTGTTTAATTACAAAAAATTGCTTATTGTTTCCTTCTTACAAGTCGATTCCTGAAGCTAAGCGAATGTGCTATCCACCAGAATCTAGCGTTGAAATTACTAACATAAAAGCACAAATAAAACTACAAGATCTTTTAGAGCACACTTCAGCCAGACTTCTAAAAATTAATGATGTTTATAAAGTGGGTTCAACCCACTTAATGCTATATTCCAAATGGGGCTGTGATGGATCAAGTGGACAAAGCGAATACAAACTACCCCTGTCTGAAGAGAGTGATCTAATTTCAGACTCTACTTTATTTATATCATCTTTAGTGCCATTGCGACTTATTGATACCAATACTAATGAAGTATTGTGGAATAATCCTGTTCCTTCGTCAGTGAGATTTTGCCGATCAATTTTGATAGAATTTTCAAAAGAAACAGCTGAGAAAACGACACTGGTAGTCAGCGAAATTAATGCTCAAATTTTAGCCCTGAATCCTTCCCTAATTAATCACAATGGAGAAGGTATTGAAATAAAACACACGTTGTTTTTAACTATGATTGATGGGAAACAGGCCCAAGTTTTGTCAGAAACTTCCTCAAGTGCTGTGTGCACTATTTGCAGTGCAAGACCTACAGAAATGAATAATTTAGAAAGAGTGCGAAACAAACCTGTGGATGAAGCTTCTTATCAATATGGGCTTTCAACTTTGCATTGTTGGATTAGATTTATGGAACTTATTTTACATTTATCTTACAATCTAGGTTTTGAAAAATGGTCTGCCACAACAACAGAGAATAAAGATTTAAAAAAGCAAAAGAAAGCTTACGTACAAAGAAGGTTCAGAGAAGAACTTGGATTGAATATAGATAAACCTAAACAAGTAAGTGGCAACACTAATGACGGTAATACAGCCAGAAGATTTTTCCAAAACTACCATTGTTCATCAGAAATCACTGGAATAAATGAGGAATTAATAAAACGGTTTTATATTATACTTCAGGTCATGTCAAGTGGTAGAGGTATTGATGCCACGAAATTTGGACAGTATGCATTCGATACAGCACAGCTGTATGTTAATAAATATAAATGGTGTTACATGCCGTCATCAGTGCACAAAGTGTTGATTCATGGTGAGAGTGTCATACGTCATTTTTCTGTCTTGCCTCTTAGACAACTCTCTGAAGATGCTCAAGAGTCACGAAACAAAGACTACAAGCAGTTCAGACTTCATCATGTAAGAAAATGTTCGAGGGCAGCCACCAACGAAGACGTTATACACACACTTTTGTATACCTCTGATCCATACATTACAAGCTTGAGAAAACCTTACAACAATAAATATTTGGAACTTCTTGATGAAGCAAAAGAGCTCCTGAGTGACTATTAAGCTATGTTTTTATGTATTCTTGATATTTAAAGTAGGTACTTCATCTTATTAATCTATAAATTTATAAGAACATGCATGGTTAAATCTAAGAAATTAATACTTTTTTATTCCTTAATTTTTTATAACTATAATAAATAAAATTTGACTTATAAAGTGTATATTATTTAAGAGAATATCTATTTAGGTATACCCAGAAAAAAAATCAGGTAGATATCATCAAAAACACGGAAGTTATAGATTTATGATATGAAAAGGAGTCAAGGTTCCCATAGTGCGCCGGCGTAATATTGACGTGGAGCAAATTTGTTTTATGGTAATGAAGTGTCATCTTCTTTGGTAATTATTTGCTATATTTCAATACAACGTGTCGGTATAATTCAAATGAATTCATATTTAAATTACGAGCGTTTATTTCTAGGTGATTTTTTTTTACAATTTAATAACATACCTACATACCATAACTGCTGCAACATGTTTTACACAAGTTAAAGAGTAAAACACGTTGAAAATGAATACAGAGGAAGATTTTAACAATATTTCAATGTTGTTTTTTATAAACACCGAAAAAATATATGTCGCGCCGATTACACGGCGATCGCACAGCCGCCGCCGACACGACTTGATCGGCGCACATGTTAAGTTTTCGTGTGGCCACCGCGCGACGATAGCCCGGTTACCACGCTTTCATTGTGCATTAATGGCGAGTCTGAATTCTATTTACTAGGCAGCAACATTTAAATTCCTCTGAATATTAAACCGCCGTCCGGCCGCCGCCCAACCCACCGCGTAGATCAAATTCAAGCCAGTCTCGACCGCGTGGCCGGGCCGCTCATTTAAGTTAAAACGTAAAAGCTAAATAAATAGAGCGTGTTTTGCCATGACAGTTAAACGCAAGCGGTCGCTGCGCGGCGGCCACGCGACTCCGCCCGGCGACCGCGCGGCCGAATACATGCGCCATGAACCTACGCCCGCTACGCTTCCGTCATCCCTCTTTCGCCTCCTCGACTTGATGAACCGTTTCATATACGCCCGTTTATTGTTGGTTCTTTTGATCTGGCCTTTTCAAGGACCTTCTCAATCTGGTTGAGATATATTCTTTTTTTATGATATCGAGGGACGCGACGAACAAGTGCGCCTGGTGGTAAAGGCCCTTTACAGGTCCCAAGTCAACCGTGACCATGGGACCTGTAAAGTGCCCGAAACGTTTGTTTGAAAAAACAAATATACGCGATTTAAATCCGGAAAAATAGTTTCGTTTCCTATGTTTATTTTTGTATGAAAGTAAAATCTGACGAGTTATCAAAAGTCATGGAACAAAAGTTGTACTTAGTTTGTGATGTTATAAACTAATATGATCCCTGCGACACTTCATTTGACGTTTGAAAAGGGATGAGGTGAAGTCGATAGATTTTTTGGTATATATTTGATTTTTGAAGCAAAAGTTCTGAACGATGTAGATGTGTGAACTGTTTTGTATTATATTGAAGGCATACATTTAAAATGCAATTTCAATACATATTTTAGTAAAATTGAAAAAACATTTATCGTATTATTAATTTACAGGTTTCAAAAAAGTAATAATATTTTAAGGAAAATATTATTTAAAATTAAATTAAATTTTCGAAAACTTTTTATCAATGCACCTCATCTCTAGCAAATACAGTATGATGAAGTAACCTTTGCACGTTGTCGTAAAAAAATAATGAATTTTTGAAATAAATGTACTCGCTCATTTGTTACATAAACTTAAATAAACATTGATTTGGTGTTATTTTTAATTTACTTAAATAATGGCTATTCATTTAAAAGCGAGGCTTATAAAAATAGTTTATGATATACGTAAACATACGTACTTAGTGCACGTCGTTAGAAGGTTATATTGTCAGATTTTTAAGAATCTGTCCTGTCACAGGGATCATCCTAGATATTTTTTTTGTATGTCACGCGATAACTCTGTGAATTTGATGATTATTTTTGGTTGAAAAGAGGATACCTCAGAAGTAGTCCCATTCAAATATAAAGAAAATATTCCATATAAGCGTGGCGAACTATGGGATGAATGACTTTTAAGGTCAGTAAGGATAGTAATATAAGCAATGTATACGCCATTTACGAACGAAACATACTAATACGTGTAATAATAAATACATATTTTCTGCTTACGTACTCAAGTTAATATACTTGCTAAAAAACGTTTAAAAGAAATGTAGTTTCACAGTTTCATCAAATCTATACACGTGTTTCTTATTTTTAATCCACACCTTGATTTACATTGAACACGGAAAGATTGTATTGAACTTTGTATCATCTAAATGCAGTTACACGAATTACATTTGCAAAATAGCATTTGAATTACAGCCGGAAAATAATTTGAATGCAATCGGCGCGCCGTCCAAATGCTAGTGCAGTTCGCTGGCTGTTGCGTTGTAATCGGCACCACTGCATCCGGACTTCCAGCTGCATTACAACTGTCGACTGCTTATGCAGTTGGCATGAGCCAGCTTAGTGTTAATAAAGAACATTTTATGCACCGCGTAAATTGTGAATGAAATTATTGTGCTTCAAAAACATGAATTAAAAGCAACTATACATATATGACTGACACCGACGAAGCATTTTCGATTTTATGGTGTATCTCTTGGTTCCTTAGTACGCGAAAATAACTTTTCATCACATGTTCATGCATCACATGACTTGCAGGCAAAGTCGATCGTAATGTCTTAAATTGCGTCCAGGAGCGTTTTCATATGACCTAGGGCGATAATTAATTTTTTAAATTTAATTACACTGTGCTTCTCTTGTACGTACGTCAAGATTAAGTAAAAAGTTTACATGCTCGAAAAATCTGAATTGATGTGAAAATTATTTATTTTTATATGTAATACTTAATGGCTATATGCGTTTTTGCCTTTTACAACATTAGTTGGAGTTTGTTCTACTGAAGCTGACCACATGTATATATAAAAACATAATGAAACGCCATTTGCAATAAAAAAACTTTGTAACTGCCTCTGTGGCCGAACGGTTACCATGCCGGACTGCCATGTAGAAGTTTTGGGTTCGATTCCCGGGCCAGTAGAAATATGTGTATGGCCTACATTTATTTCTCTCGTAAGTTTGGGTGTAATTTGTGGTTGTCTATATGTGTGTCCATGGCACCCGCGACACAGGGTTTCCCTGGTTTGGGGCTATGTTGAGTGTGTGCGTTATTATTATTATTATTATAATAACCGTATTTGTTGTGTTGTGCAGCATTTTCTTAACTTTATCGTTGTAGTTATTTCCTCGCAAATGTGGTGAAAAACATTGTGCAAGCACGGGCGGTAAAACATTACAAACCTCATATCATTAATTCTAATAGACTCTTCTTGTTAGTAATTTCTTATTTACCGCCCTTCGTGTTAGTAATTTCTTATTTATCGCCCTTAATACACAATGTACTTTTTAGACGACAGTTACCAATCTATCCAAGAAGGTCCATCCATCAGACGGACCTTCTGTATTGCCTTTTTGAGTATCGTATAACAATGACATTACAATGTTTTATTGTTGATTATCGGTGGTATCCGTGTTATGCCTTCATTGCATAGCCATAGACTGCTAGGGTTCTTTTTTCTTCGTTTTTTTTTCAATGTCGTCAATTTTGCGTTTCAATGAGATATTAAGTATTGTAACAAACCTATTTTATATCAAACACTTTAATTAACTTTGGTTGTCAGATAGTTCTCTAAAAATCCGCTAGATGGCACTGACCCTTTTTACTTAATTTCTCCATCTGCATCGCGGTGTTAAGATTTTCCCCCGAATGGTGACTACTTGAACCAAATTTTATTTTTGTGTGAGAAACATCAGAGCTGTCGATACGTTTCTAGGAGTTGAATTCTTGTGGGAACGACTGCCTGCACCTATCTGATAGTTGCTTTTTGCATTGACGTGACGTGACTGCTAACTCGAGTTAAGTCGACTCGGTGTCTGACAAAGCACCCGCGAGTCGCGAGTAGAACTCGAACCGACGATTCACCGAGTTGGGCACGATCGGTCGGCCGACAGCGATTTGAACGTGCTCCGAAGGTCGCCGAACCGACCGAGTGAGAACGAATAAAAGATGCGCTGTATGAATGAGGTATACGGCTCGGCGGGGCTGGTACCAAACGAAGTTAACTCGAGTTCATAAATAAGTAAGTCGAGTTGATTCTTTGTGGGAGTAACTCGAGTTAAATAACTCGACTCGCCCATCGCTAGTACCACTCCCGCGCCGGTTAGAATCAACTTGGCACCTTGTACAGTACAGTAGCATCCTTTTTTTGGAAATAAAACCTGAAACTAGCCTGGAAGTTTTTTTTTTACTCAATTTGGTGACGTCATCAAATACGGAAAAGAACCCCCTCTACAGTATTACTTACTTTTACGAAATTTAACAAAAATTAATTATTTCTCGCTTATTTTCAATATGGGAACAAATATAATGTGAGAATCTTGTTTTCTGAGAAGATACACCATTGGAATTCACTATAACACTAGTGTGACCAGTGGAGCGTACATCCTTGATACAGGGCATTGTGTTGAAAGACCGACCGAGCGATCTCCCGCTTGTTGACACACATTACACCATCTGATAATTCGGTATGCCATATTTAAAATGTTAAGTCCCGTCTGATAACGTTCAGAGAAATTTTATACTCTTTCATTGGTTAATAAAATTGAAAAATTGTTTTTTCACCTCACTAGCTCGGAAACCTTTCTCATTTGAAATCTGCGCGCAAAACCGCTCCTGCGTTTTCCACGCTAGCGTGGAAAAGGTTTTTGGAATACGAACTTGACGAAGGACTGTCTGTGGTGCACCTAACTTTTTCTTTCGATGGAAAAAAAGATAATGACACGTTCAACTACGCGATTTGTCGTACATTACGTATTCATTTAATATAAATCCGTTGGTATATTTTGTTCTTATTATTGTTGACATTAAATTGACAATGATAACTAAATTGTGTTTATTAAATTATTTTAATTCATCGAAGAACTGAAATAATTTCAATAATCACTTAATCACACAAAATAAAAGTACAAGCAAGAATAAAAATTGATGAGGTGTAAATTCACATCGCATCCGAAGATAAACCATTTCTTTTAATTAAAAAAACTGATTTGAAGTTCAACTGTTTATCTTTCATCTACCATTTTCCTCGCTATAGTGATATGAAAACTTGTGTGTTTCGCTCGGCAGTAAAATTGTTTTGCGTGTCGTGGCTTGAAACCCTCGCTACGCTCAGGAATCTATTTTTGTATCTCTCGCTTCGCTCGTGGTTCAATCAGAGCTTCCTTCGCTTGCTCAGGTTTCAATACAACCACTCGCGTCAAACAACAACTTTTCAGCCTTGCATAAAAAGTTACTATTTGTTTTTTCATGCAAACCAACGTTTCTATCACGGCTAATTAGTATCCATAGTCAAAGAAAGTCTACTGTAAAAAACCTGAAACGAATGTTTATTTGAAAAAACAAATGCATTGCATAGTGATGCGCGATTTGGGTAGTAATTGCTTAGTAGGTAGTAGTAGAGTTCCATGTAAAAGAGTTCATTCAGGGCAGTTCTGCCCACCTTACCTATTTCTGCCGCCAAGCAGTAATGTGAACAAATACTTCGTTTCGGTTAGAAGGGTTAACGGTGCTGGTAAAATTACAGGCACACGGGAATTGTCAACTCTCAGGGTGACGGGAACAGTGGCAGTGCCTCTTACATCTTTGCGATTTAAAGCTCTGAATGGCACTGCGCCTGCAATGCACCAGACGCATGACTTGTGCGTTACGTCACTTGTTAACATAAAAACAATGAAAACAACCTCAATTAATTTTTTTTCATAATTCTATAATTTGGAATATTTATTTTATTGAATATCATCTTGTTTTTACAACCATATAACCACAGTGAGGCAACATACGCTGGTTTACGTCCAGACAGACCGCAGGAATTCTTTGTGTTTGTACGATCTTTGTATCAATAATAATTATTATAATTCAATGATTTTTTTAACCATCTATCATACTTTAAGCCATCTTTTCCTATGATTTATTTGAAAACTAACTAAATAACATTACTAACTCATAATTTAAACATATGGAACAAGACGGTAAAACATATTTGAATTAACTACATACTTCAAGCTTAACCTTCACGGACTGAAGGCACAGAGTAAATCTAAACGCAAAGACAAGGACAAAGGCAAATACGTGTAAAGGTGAACACACATTAGAGCGTGAAATAGACAGAGATAGGGTGCCGGTCGGGCGCGAGTCGGGTCGGGTCCGCGGCGGGTCTAATTCCGTGTTATTTCCTAATTTCCTGATTATATGGACACAGCACGCTCGGTGTTTTGTCGTCCATATAAATACACGGAATTAGACCCGCCACGGACCCGACTCGACCCGACCCGCACCCGCTCTCTGTGTGTTTCACGCCTAAATATCGTGCCGTTAGGCCGTTTGAGTACTAAACAACGTACTTTATTTGATCGTCTCTAAACGCATCATAATTACCAACAAAAATTATCAGTCGATAAATAACCACAAATTTAATGATTATGTTTTGAAAATCGAAATTTAAGTAAAGTAGTAGGAGAGCCCAACGTTGGAACCCTACGTCGTTCATGCATAAGCATTCTAAAACGCCAGTATAGCCAAAAGATGTTTGACCACATCTAAATATTGTTGTCAGTCTTGATAGGTCCCAAAAACGTAGGCTTCTAATCCGGAACTCAATTACAAATTACAGTTTTCATTACTTAAAATTGCATTTGTTTTCTTCTTAAAACAAAGGTTTGATTTAAAAAAAATAAAGATTGTATATATGGGAATAAAAACGAAATTTACTTCCTTTTTTATAAGTAGGATCACGGATTTTAGGATACCTGAAAATCAAGTTACCTTGCAGCACTAGCTGTGGCCTGACGTAAAACTTAGCCCGCGGCATATACGTTCCGGACAGCGCATTAAGCTCCAATTAACATTTGATAAGCCAGGTCCGCCATTTTCAATTTATGAAGCGGAAACTATAAATTTGGAATACGTTCATGACATGGTCAGCTCTTGAAGGGAATAACAAACAATTTATATTAAGGCAGATCGGAATAGAAGCGAATTTTTGTAACAATATTGTACATAGCATAATTAACTATATTATATGATCAATTGTGTAACAATTGGGTATCTAGCTTGTAAGTTACCTGTTTGTTGTATTCCTAGAGCTCAAAATATTTAACTAAAAATAAAACACCTTGCTTTTACAAAGCCAATTGCTGTAGGACGTCTTCCCAACCGTGTGTTCCTCTTACATTTTAATGAATGGAGCTCTAAGATTAGAGAAGTTAATTAGTGAATTAACTGTTCCTTGATCGGGTAACAGCCAATTGACCTTTTGGTCTACTTTGCTCGCTAATAAAGGGATGCAGGAATTTTCTAGTAACGTAAAGGTGTTACGGAAAAGAAGTAACTTTATTTTGAACCGACTTCAAAAAAGAAGGAAGTTCTCAATTCGACTGTATTAATGTAAGTAAAGTAAACTTTATTAAAATCATTCAATGGTGGTATGGTGAACGCTCAAGGGCGACGCATGCATCGAATGTCGATTTATCTAGTGTAACTTTAGCCTAAAAACATGCTTGCAAACGGATTTTTCAATTTCCTATCCACACTCGAGAATAGTTTACGAGTTCCAAACAACAGTGACATTATTCATGCATCTCATTATAACAACATGAGAAACGGCCTTGGCCTGTTTGTTAGAACAATAGTTTTTATCTTGTTGTTGAAGTAGTTGTGCGCTGGCAGCCCAATGGGAAAACGGCGACTCAAATGACGGTTCAAATCCCTGCGGCGGCACGTACATAAGGCTCTTTTAGTAGCAGTAAGTCTCCTTCTGAAAGAGTTCGTCCAGGAAAGTACTGTCACCTTACCTATTTCTGCCGCAAGCAACAGTATTTGAGCATTAACACTGTGCTGGTGAAGAGCACATGGAACTTATCAATTTGTCTCAGGGTGACAGGTGCATAGCCCATTAGATCTTCGCCATTTAAAGCTCTAAGTCGCACTGCAACTACTATGGACAGGCGTGTCGATTACCATCTGGCGTGCGACTCGCGTTCCGTTATTGGGTATCATAAAAAAAAACAGGTCGCGCGTCTTTTGGAGAATTCCCGCGGCTATCGTATAGTGTCTGTCTACTTTGCGCGTTATACATTATTAAAAAGTTCATTATTCTATGTACAAATGGCAGCACATTAAGCTACGCATTGAGGGATCTTGTTCCGTGGCAGTGGATGCGATATTCCAACAGAACTGCAGCTTGACGTGCTGTTGACTATACAATTCCGTTAAAAAAATTCTAAGCTGCTTACATTTGTGAATATTTAGTAGCAATATCTCTCATTAAGGCGAATTACTGGAGTAGAAGCGGGAAAACTGTTTTGATCATTAGAGATCAATGGTTTAGGTTATTTGGGAAATTTTCAGGTAAATTTTTTGTACTCAATTTTGGTGACAATTTCTTTTTATTTAAATATTTATAGAATATCATCATGAAGCATTATTTAATATTCGAGTGTGGTAACCAGAAATATTCTTTAATATTTCACGATGATATATTCGAGTAATTAAATAAAAATTGTCACCAGAATTAAGTACAAAAAACTTACCTGAAATTTACTAATTTACTGCTATAATATTATATAATAGCGGTCTCATAAAAAAATTTGATAAGAATGTGCTAATTTGTTACACGGTAGGATGTACTTTACTTGATCATATACAATTCTTTGTATACATATACATTTATTATATGGAGATATTTCTCTTTAAGTACTACAAAGTACCTGCTAAATTTTGGTTTGAACTCAAAAATGGTTTCAACTGAAGCCCCTATAGTTATTAAGTTCACATTTATCTCAAAATTTGAAATTTGCCCAAACGATTTGGCGACCCGTCGCGATGCCCGCAGCCCCGTCAGTCGCCATCGGGTGCTTCTCGACGACGAATCTGTAAGTCGGTCAGAACCTTACGATAACTCAGTTGTCGACCGATTCGATTTGATATCTTACGATTTCTTTTCATTTTTATTCACAACACCCGAATCGAACGTCAAACTGGCGTTATTCGAAACCGAACCGAAATGACGTCACACCCGTACGATTACTCGAACTTCTCGACCGGCAAAGGTCACAAACGTTATTCAGAACACAGCTATCGAATGCAAGTTACCGAACGTCATAAATTTTTTAAGTCAAGAATGTAATGTGTAAACCTCTTATTATTTTAAATAAAGTCTGGATTTTTATTAATTTATTTTTGTGCAAGGTAATCTATTATTATATTTTAGGCTTTTGAAGTCTTTTCGGATTTTCATTTTTCTTATAATCTATTTCACAGACAAACTCCGTAAACGGTGTTGGATAAGACGTTCTGAATAGCTCGGAAAGCGCCCTTCGATTCGAAAACGATATCCAATCTACGATTCGGTTAAAATATCGAAGAGTTCTGAATCGGGGGCCTGTGTGAAATTTTCTCCGCCTGTAGTTCTAGCACAACAGGGCGCTACTTGCACGAGTACAACATAAAGCACGAGATTCTATTCTCGCATAGAAATCGCTCTCACGAGCTTAACGCCTACTGTTCTTATTTTATTCATATTAATTGTCCCCCACACCTCACCTTCTAAAATATAAGTTCGCGTGGAAATACCTCGCTTCAACCGGGAAGGAAAATTTCTTGATGAAAGCTGAATATCGAAGATGGTTCGCAACCCTTAGAAAACGTGTGAATTGGAACTTATGATGATGATGGTGAGGTAGAGATTTAAAATAAATGGTTAGGTTAGGTTAGTATCCACGTGGACCAATGAGTATTGGGAACTTCACACACATCATTAAATTGCTTTTGGTTTCCATACGATACTTTCCTTCACCGATAAGCTCATGGTAAATTCCAAATTAATTTTCGCATATAAATTCTGAAAAACAAAATTGCAAGCTCGGATTTAAACCCACGACTGTCTGCTTGAGTAAGTCGAACCGTAAAAAAAGTTACATTAAATTAATCAGATATAAGAAAAACGCGGCGAAATCTCGTCCATCGAAGATTTTGTATTCGTGATCCCACCTTTTTTCATAATCAATTTTTTTCTCTCGGAAGCAGTAAGTGATTGAAACTTCGTTTTGTTTTACGATACAATACAAATACTCTTTATTGCACACAAAATCAAACAAAAGAAAAAAAAAACAATGAACAACAAACGGCCTTATTGTTGGATAGAAATTTGTTTTCTTATAAAAAATGTTTGACTTTATTATTAAAGTTAAAGATTTACTAATACTACCGTAGAATTTATCGGGAAAATAGCCCAGTGCACCCCAACCTCTTAAAACATTAGTCATGTCAGATGAGTCGCTGAATTTGGTCATCGCATTAACATGGCTGGTACTGGTTACAAATTGCATGACTCCAACGTAGCGAGTCAGAGTAAGAAGCGACTTGGTTACTCCATGACGACAGACTGCTCTTTGAGAAAAGTAGCAAAGCTCCTTGTGAAAGAATACGTCGAGGAAAGTACTGCCTCCTTACCTAGGAAAGTTTTTATTAGACATTAAGTTGAAATATACAGGTAAGGTAAGGTACAATAAAAGCTTAGATACTAGTAAGTAAAACGAGGATTAAATTATATGAATAAAATTGGGTCCCCGCGGCAAGGTGCAAAAGATGCTAGCAGCGGGGAACGCTGGGATGGGCTTGGGTTTTTTATGGCTGTGCTTATGCGTTGGTCAAGGTAGCTGTCAGCCCTTGACAAACTGTATATTAGTTTTTTGAATAAAATTTCGTACAGATTAAGGTCACCGGGACCCCACGGGCCAAGGGTTTCGACTCCAAAGGCGTAAATAGGTAGTCGGAGTCGATGTCCTGGTGCTTATTACTGTTTTAAAGCCTCCTTACCTATTTCTGCCGCCAAACAGTAATGTGAGCATTACTGCATTCCGGTATTGAAGGGTGCTATTGAAACTACAGGCATATGAGACTTGTCAACTTTATGTCTCAGGGCGACGGGCGCGAATCCACGACTTGTTTGTCGCGGTGCTTCATATCATAACAAAAAAACCGTCCAAGCTGTTTGGCTCTATCTTCCGCAAAGTTTCATTACTACCCAGCCTTTGTGTATGACCAGCGGACCGCTGTAATGCTCACATTACTGCTTGGCGGCAGAAGTACGTAAGCAAGCAGTACTTTCCTGGACGAGCTCTTTCACAAGGACCTCTACTTCTACTGAGTTAATGAAGAACCTAATTAAAATATCATGTTTTGACTGCCTAATTGCCTAGTCTTTATTGGCGTGTCTACATTTGAAACACTCTCGGAAAACACGTTTTTCTCGAGATTTCCGGGATCGCACCGAGAATAGATACTTTTTCACCGGAACGCGGAAACACAGCAAAATTTAAAGCCCTAATAGTACCTGAAATAAACTTAGCATCACTAGAATCCATTCTACAAAACCCACATGTATTTCGATTGGAGAAGATGAACCAAAGATTTTTAGGTTTTCTGGACTACAAAACTAAACAATTTTCATCCGGTTATGAACACATGTGTATTAGATACATTTTGTGCCGTTGTGTGTACGTCATAATATCAATGACATCAGATAGTGATAAGGATGGCTATCGGTAGCATTGATTGTCCAGAATAGCTGTCACATATTAAATCTACATACTTGTTGGACGGCGACTAACTCTATACTTGTCATTTACGGGCACAAATTATAGTCAAAACACACACCTGGTGCATGTATTGAGTCTCTTTAATAATATTGTTAGACCATTCTGAATTTGATTTGTTTTGTTCAAACATACAGGTAGGCGGGAAATGACCAACCGTCACTTTGGCACATTACGTGACCAGTGATAATATCCTACTTTGCATATTTATTTAATATTTTCGTTTTTCTTTTACATTTACATTTGTTTTCCCACTGTTTCGGTTTTATTGTAATTATGGTTATCTTTGCTGGGCACTTTATGCGATTTTCGAAATTTGAAATAGTACATTATTGCAGAAGCCGGGAAGTAAGGGATTGGTGGATATATTAATTAATATTAAAAGTAATATGTGATGTGTTAGGACAACTGGTAAAAAAATGTTGTTGTTTTTCTAGGCACATTAATAATCTGTCTGTCTGCTGAACTTCTGATGATGTGTATGAATGTGTATCCATTACTGTATTTTCGTTATCGCTCTTCTCACTAGCACTCATTTTTGCGACCAAAATCATTGACTTACAATTATATGGACGTCGGGTCCGCGCTAAAAAGTGTCCGAACTTATAGGGCGTTAAAATCGTATACAGAGCGTCATTCAAGCTTTAGTCTTCGCTTGTTCGACTGACAGCGAAGCAAGCAAAATTAGACAGTACTGCGATGACATTACAATTTAAATTCAACGTTTTAGCTTATTCATATTCCTTTACATGTCACTACGTTTAAATAGGTTGACTTGGGACATTTTTTTCGTGGTTTTTGTATTAGACCCGTCGTCCATTTATTTGTAAGTCATTGACCAAAATACAAAAAAGGCGAAAAAACAAAAGAATACCAAAACACTTTAGTCTAAATTTTACCGCCATTTTCTTTTTTTTTTAAGTAAGCGGTACAGGCAGGTATTTTTAATTCTCGAAATTATGAACACTGGGCAGTTGACTGTGTGAGTTTTTCTTTTGCCTGTTTACATAGTTCATTATTAATAGGTAGATTTAAAGCTTTGGAGAGGTGGACAGTAATTTTCATACTTACTTTACAGGCCTTGGCCGGGAAGAAGTCGCACGGTCCATAAATGGCAAACTCTCCGTGTTCGTTTTTTGAAAGTTAATATAAACATATGTTTGAGAAAATTCTTTAACGGCATTTGAATACGCATCGTAATGTATACCTATAACAGTAATTACGTACATGCATGCACCTCATTCTCCACGTGTATCTACGTACGCGGCAGTACTTTCCTGGATGAGCTCCACGTGAAGTAGTTCATCCAGGGAAGTAATGCCGCCTTACCTATTCCTGCCGCCAAGCAGTAATGCGAGCATTGCCTTATTTCGGTTTTGAATTCATGTCTCAGGGTGACGGCCGCAGTGGAAGTGCCCTTCAGATCTTTACGATTTAAAGCCAGACAGACGTGGACAGGCTTGTCGCTTACCATCCAGCGCATTGTAAAAATATTTCACACTACATGTAAAAATATTTGAAAACAAATTGTATTTTTTTTGGTCCTCAACTAAAAAAGTTTGCCCACCCCTGATTTAGACCACAATTCGCTATGTTAGGCCACGGGTTGAGAACTTCTACACTTATTATTAGAACATAACTCTAGTTGCGCACTTGTGTCACCTCCAACATAACCAAGATCTTCGATTAGAATACACAATAGACGATTATTATAATTAGAAACGCCGAAGCGATCGCTTATGGGCAGTAGAATAACACAACGTATTTACATTCACATTTGGTATGTAAATTGTATGCATTGTATAGGTATGTACGTAAATAGAGTGACCCTGAAATGTATGCGAGATTTTTAACCTATGACTCTACTTAATAAAACGTGTCGAGTTCTTAGATTTGCTACGCTTAGGAAATGAAACTGTTTTATCCAGATATACCTATTACTACTATTACTGCAGCAAAGCAATAATGTGAGCATTACTGCTTTTCGGTTTTGTAGGGTAAGGGTGCTGGTTAAATTACAGGCCCATGGAACAAGGCGACGACGGGCACAGTGTCCTTTAAATTTTTGTGATTTACAGTCGCATGATTTGTTCGTCCCGTCAAATATTCGACAAAGACTTACGGAAATGAAGTTTATTATACTAGTTTCAAAATTGCATAACAGTTTTCAGTCAATGAAATATAGTATGGTTTAAGACATTTAAAAGTGAAAAGAAGGCTCGGATTACGTGGCCGGAAGTGAATTTACGAAACGCATTATATGGGCGGAAATGCAAAATTACCAGCTGGCGTTCACTTGAACTTACGTTTTTGAGTCAATTTACACTCTCCTTGGTATAATAATACTTGGCATAAAGTTAATTACACTTTAAAGCTAGTCAGAATAATAATAAGCACCTCTGACCGCGAGTCCGTATGGAAAGAGAAGGAGCTCCATGGGAGGTTCTTCAAGGTACTCCACGAGCCTTTTATGGACCGTAAAGCCTCCCTACATTGGCTGCGTTTCGGGGACCTCTTTGGGGAAACTGAAGTTTTGTCTGTGCAATACAGGATCAGGTTATCAAGACGCGGAACTATCGGAAATATATCCTAAAGGACGGCACAGTAGACATTTGTCGGGCATGTGGCCGTCCCGGAGAGTCACTTAGGTATATTGTTTCCGGTTGTTCCGCTCTTGCTAACACTGAGTACTTGCACAGACACAACCAGGCAGCCAAAATATTACACCAAGAGCTCGCTCTCAAGTACGGACTAGTGCAACAGAGGTTGCCATATTACAAGTATTCACCGGAGCCAATACTCGAAGATGACCGCACCAAAATCTATTGGGATCGATCTATTATCACGGACAGGACTATTCTTGCGAATAAGCCTGATATTGTGATATTGGATCGATCGCAGTCGAGGGTATTTCTCGTGGACGTCACCATCCCGCATGACGAAATCCTCGTGAAAGCTGAAACCGAGAAACGCCGGAAGTATCTCGACCTGGCGCACGAGATCACCGACATGTGGGATGTGGCCTCCACTGAAATAATCCCAATTGTTTTGTCCGCAAATGGGTTAATTCCAGTCAGCCTTTCTAACAGTTTGAGGCGGTTGGATTTCTGTGGCGTGTCGCTTCCAGCACAAATGCAGAAGGCGCTCCTGCTCGATACGGTACGTATTGTTCGCCGATTCTTGGACCTGAGTCCCTGACCCCGGCCTACTGTGCCATTGCCGGGAAATACCGCCTCCCATTTAAAAATTCAAAATTAATCTTTTAGGCCTTGGGAGAGGCGAGAGTCTAAAATAGATAAATAATAATAATAATAATAATGATAATGGTCAGAATTTACCTGTACCCAATTTAAAACATTGGTATTAAAGTCTCTTCGTTTTCCAACATTTAATCAAAGCTTCTCCAGTAGCCAGACCGATTTTTCAAAGTAATAAAAAAGTTTTAAGTTGCACAAAGCTAAACTAAGTTTCTAACGAGTGAACAGTAAAATCCACTTTAATCACCTTTAACAAAGAGTTTTATTTAAAACACGGGCTCTCCGATTCAAGTATTTTGTCGTAATAGACTTAAGGTATGTTTACAATGATCACAGTTTTTTTAATGATAGTAACGGAATGAACAAGTCGTGCGCCTGGTGATAAGCGACACATCTACGCATAGGTTACTTAGTATTTATTTTTTTAGTTAGTATTTAGTTTTTATTTATTTATTTAGTTAGTTAGTATAGTTGCAATATCACTCAGAGTTTTAAATCGCAAAGATCTGAAAGGCAATGCCACAACACCTGTCACCCTGAGACGTAAAATTAACAAGTCCCATGGGCGTGTAAATTTACCAGCACCTTTACCCATCGTAACCAGAACGCAGTAATGCTCACATTACTGTTTTATGACCGCAATGGGAGGAGCTCTACTAGCTCCTCGACGTATGTACCATTGGGATTTTCCAGAAGTATGGATTTCGGATAGCGGCATAGTACATTTGCGAAAATGTAATTTATGTTAGAAGAACAGAAATTTTATTATGAAAAATAATGACAGACATAACATTAATACGAAGAATAAAAATAAACTAGCTCTTCTTGATAGTTGGTTTCACAAAGTCACAATTTTTTTTATGTAATATCAAGTGACGGGACAAAGAAGTCGTGCGCCTGATTGTAAGGTACTCAGAGATTTACTTTATTTAGGCACTGTCACTGCGCTCGTCACCCTGAGACAGACGTAACCTTCAAAACCGGAACACAGTAATGCTGACATGACCGCTTGGCGGCAGAAATAAGTAAGGTGACAGTACTTCCCTGGACGAACTCTTTCACAAGGAGCTTACCAACTATATACGCTTCTATAATAAGATACCAGATGATATTCAAAATTCTCATTTACGAAAAGGGAAGGCGAAATCAAATTATGCAAAACCATCGAACACTCTCCGTGATATGTCCTGTAGAACACCGAGAAGCTGGCAACTCTACGGCGGTGTTCAAGGCTCTGCACTTCGCCTCTACTAATTCCGAGTCATCTATAAGCCTCTTAACACGCTTGTCTATTGAACCCAACCCAGAGCCAACCCATAAGTGGCAGCAGTACTCCATACACGACCGGACTTATGCTTGGTACAGCTGAAGCAACAGTCCTGGTGTGAAGTAACGCCTTACCTTGGAAAGGATGCCAAGCTTCCTGGCTGCATTTTTGGCCATGGATTCAATGTATCTGCCGAACTGTAGATTGGACGGCAGGTGCATTCCAAATTGGTGAAGACGGTCGGCTATCGGTATGGAGATATCACGAAAAGTCGGAGTCAGGTAAAAGGGACTCCGTTTAGTGGAGAAAAGACACACCTGCGTTTTGGTTTTAGCATTACATTTGACAAGATGGGTTAGCCTCAATCGTAAACTGTCTTAAGTGTGAAATTTAAACAACTAACCATAGTTTCTCGACAAGACTGGATTTCTTCTCCACTGACCCTTAGCTATACATATGCGAAAGGTTTACCATGTACCAACTTTCGTTCTTTGCATTCGATAAAATTGCCGGATCGTGAAACAAGTTTTTATTGAAAAAATATTTTATAAATAAAATAAACATTAAAGAACACTAAAGCCTTCACTCTTCTACAATCTGCCGTCTCTTTCGCTCCTCTGATACCCTCATCCTAAACATTCTCAGACCTCCACTCGCAATTTTTTTGTCATAATTTTTTTCGTTCTATATTATATGTGTAGTTTATTATATGTGATATAATTAACTCGTTCTTGTAAACTACATAGTTTATAAGAACGCGAAGTCGAACCGTTCGGCAAACAAGTATTAATACAGGAAACTAAAACAAATGAATGAAAAAAAATATGACAATCGACAAATGTTTTATTTTCAAGTAAAAAAAACAAAGCAAAATTTTGGGCCTTTTACTAGTGGTCCTCTACATGTACCTGTGTGTGTAATAATTGACTCATCTATTGTAATATGTAACAACAGAACATTACAAATATTTTTACTTTATTCCAGGTTCTCTAAACGATTCGCCAATTTGATAACTTGTAGCAGAAAAGTTTTAAAATGGAGGAAGGAAAGAAAGAAATCAATTTGGATTCCATATTGGAGAGTCTTGGCCCGTACGGCAGATACAATATATTGAATTTCGTATTGCTACTCTTCCCAGTGCTTTTGAGTAGTTTCTTTGAATGCGGGTTCATTTTTGAAGCGCGGGAAGTTGACTACAGGTAAGTGGTACTTACAGATAGTGTTAAGCTTTTAGAAAAATTCGATTATCTGGGGTTTGTAAAACAACATTTTTCTTTATGCGTTTGGTCACCATACAATATATACATAAGGTAACAAATATAAATAGCCCTTAACTCTTCGTGCAAAAAGTATCCAAATTGCGATTATAAATGTTGCAAAGTTTTAAAACTTTATAAAAGCAACTTCATTGTCAGCTCAAACTACATTAACGTACTACCGAAACTAAGGTTTCACTCAAAACATCCTACTAAGCCCAATCCTAGATATCATGCATACAACCTATCACGCACAAGCGCTTGTGCGGACTGTGCCATAATTAGATTACACAAGCAAGTTATTAAAATTGTAATACGTTCGTATCCTTTTAAGAATATTAAATTTCAAAGCTTTCAAAACATCAAAAGCCTAAAATTAATGTTCAAACAAGCGCATGCGAAATTAATGTTTACTAATTTCTGCCAAATATTTGAACCGATAAGCTTCCGTTAATGAATCTCAAACATTCATTTTAACATCAAAGACATTGGTGCTATTTAAACTTATCGAAATTAATCGTATTTAATCATTAAAACGCCTGGTCGTGGTAACGTACAAATGATAAATATTTTATTAGCTTGTCCAGAAAGAGAAAGATGCACTGTATTAGAATTTTAAGTAAACAATGCGTACTTTAAGGATGGATACACAATAGTATATAAAAAAAATTGTCGATCTGTACCGAAGGAGAGTAAGTCCTGCCTCTCACTGCCTAGATAGTTGTATCATCATAATGTTGTACTTACAAAGAATTCTTACCGAATTTAAAAATTTTAGATGTGAAATACCAATTTGCGAAGGCATCTCAGACTTCAACGACACCTCCTGGACGAACTTTTCCATCCCATTCAACCATGAAAAAAACAAGCTGGAATCTTGCGTAAGATACGCTCCAATAGACGAAGCTAATGAAAGATGTTCAGCTGATGCCTTTTATATGAACAAAACCGTACCCTGTAAGAGTTTTGTGTACGGAGAAAGTAACACTTTGGTGAAAGAGGTATGCACTATTATTCCTTTTTATGGTTCTAGCTTTTATAAGTATTTAATCTCTTGTTTTTTTCTTCTGTAATCTTAAAACTTTACACCACAAAGTACAAACTTTAATGTTTTACGTTCGCTGTAATTGTTTATCTAAGGTATTACTTTCATTAATTTGAAATTTATTATGAGCTTTTCGGTGAAGGAAAACATTGTTCACAACAGCTCACAAGCCTTGGGTTATATGTGACGGCCCCAACCCGCATTGCGCCATCGTGGCAGACTATGGCTTAAACCCTTACCTAAGAGGAAACCTGTGCCAAGCAGTAGCACTTTTAAGGATTGATGATGATGGTGATTTTGATTATATGATTATCACTAGTTATATTACCACGGTATGACTTTTTCTTATTATACTGGTGCTTGGAACTTAAAACAACAATAATAAGAACAAAAATGATTCCACTTCAGTTTCATGTGTTAATATAGTGAGTGTGGTTTGTAAGAGAAAAGTGAGTGACAACGGTAACACTGGAAGAATTCGAGAGGAGAGTAATCATCGACAGCGAAAAAGGGTAGACATCACTGCTGAAAAGTCAACTCGTGACCAAATAACGTGTTACGGTTCCAAAAAAACGAGATATTAAGAAGTCATACCGTCGTAAAAAACCTGCAACCTGTCGTGAAAAACTACAAAAATCTAAATATTTACTGTTCCTCACAGTTCAATCTGGGTTGCGAAGAAAGCAAAAGAACTTTAGTTGGAACCATACACAGCACAGGGATGTTTGCAGCCATGGTGTTCACAGGGGCTATATCTGACAGATTCGGTCGCAAAGTTGCTATTGGCTTAGCGTCAATTGCCAGCTTCATCTTCGGCATGTCCAGAGCATTCTCTCCAAATTACTGGGTTTATATCGCAATGCACTTCTTCGAAGCTGGTTTTGGAGGAGGATTGTATCCTTCGGCGTATGTACTAGGTATGTCGTCATAAGTCCCGATTCCCATAACAGTAAAACTACAGTAAGATATCTCTTGGATAAAAGGTCTTACTAAACTGGTTTCAACATTATTCAAATTACTTTTTCATTTACAGGTGTCGAGCTCGTCGGCCTTAAGCAGAGAGTCATCGTGTCTGCCATCTGTAATATGACCTTCGTCGTCGGAGAAGTGATAATTGCCTTATTAGCTTTATTTGTAGATAACTGGCGTACCTACATCCTCATTCTATACAGTCCAGCCATCATCGTCGGTGTTTATGTATGGTTCATGAATGAAAGCGCCAGATGGCTCTTAAGCAAAGGCAGAAAAGAAGAAGCTATAAAAATACTAAAAAGTGCGGCTAAAATCAACAATCTTGACCCTAGAAAACTTGACCTTGACGCTCTAGGCGATCCATTATTAAGACCGCAAAACCAAACAGTAGACAAGCAGTCGCAATTATCAAAAGCATTGCGATCTTCTATAATATGGAAAAGATTACTTATCTGCTCATTCCTGTGGATAACATGCTCTCTGGTATACTACGGATTATCAATAAATTCGACATCTCTATTGCCAACAAATAACAGATATGTAAACTTTATGCTTGTAGTATTGGTTGAGATACCAGCGTATATAATTGTGGTGGTTGTTATCGATAAATATGGAAGAAAAAGGACTCTAATGGCTTGCTACGTTACATGCGCAGTCACCAGTTTACTCTTCGCATTTCTACCGCGATGTAAGTATACTTGTGTACGCATATAGCGCGATGTTTCTGTTTCAGTTAATATATTTCTGAGATTACATTAAAACTATCTTCCACTACAGCATTTTCTGTGTTAGCTTTTTCGCATCCCTTTATTTCATGCATCGTTTATCTTTGTTTAGTTCCCGCATCAAATAGTTCTTGGTTATAAATACTACTTAGTCTATTTACTCGTCACGTTGATATATGTAGTTACATGTTAAATTAATGAACAATGACTAAACACCTCACATTGACCTACATTCTGGTATTATGAAACCAGATCTACACGTGGTGTAAGGACTAATATATTTATTAACAGCGTAGCATTCTATTTATAGAAATAAAACACAGAAAACTGATTGTATGACCGAAAATAAAACTACGCCATACAAGTTGTTTTGATCAATCTATTCTAGGTATTATTATTTTGTAAACATTTGTACATGAACTCGGTTGTCCTCGTTAATGGTTAACACGCATCGCTTCTATTTATTTTACTTCAAGTGTTTCTCTTTTATTCTCAATTTGATTTCAATACAATACAATTTATTTTCAATAAAATTATTATGGTATTCAAATATGTTTAAGTGTAAAATATCTATTTTATTATATCTCAACTTTAAACGGTCAAATATAAGTGACAGTGCATCTTCGGTCCCTTATGTGCAACTTCCAGCGAAACGCGACATAAGAAATTTTTCAAAACAGATTCCGTTTGGTCGCAGCGGACTGGTGGTCCATTACCCTTTACCTGATCTGCAAATTTGGCGTGACTGTGGCCTATAGTTCCGTCTACATCTACGTGTCTGAAGTCTTCCCCACTAATATGCGGCAGACTTTAATCAGCGTCTGTTCTATGGCTGGAAGAATAGGATCTTTGCTTGCTCCTCAGACTCCGTTACTGGTAAGTTGTGGAGAAATATTCTCCATTCAAGTCTATTTATGATCAACCTATATGATATTGTGTTGGAGACGGGTATCCTTGTAGGAAAGGATTTTTGGCCATGTTCCACCGCACTAGCATAAATACGGGTTGGGAATTTTTCACGTCCTAGAAGCATTGTGAACTTTCCCTGACATAACGTTGCATCAATTGTTTTTTTTACTATTAAATAATTGAGAATAAATAACAATAATGTGCCAGACGACTATCAATTGCCCGGCCTCTAACTAAGGAATTTCCTGTACAATCCAGAACATAACTATTCAGAACCAATCTAGAAAAGTTAATTTCCCAAATTGGCCCTATTGGGAATCTAACTTGGGACCTCCTCATCCAGCGCCCACATTGCATACCATTGAGCCACCGAGATGTACAAGAATTTCATCTATCAATTTTAACTAAATCTGACTTTTTTGTTACTTAACAACATTTGACACGTTTTTACAACATTGTAATTTCTAGCATTTCACAAACGCTATCTTCTGTGTCGGTCTAATCAAATAAACATACATAACTAAATATTTACAGATATTTTGACCTGCTTGTCAATAATAACAAATTTTATAAGGAACGTTTAAGGGGAAATTTTTTTTTACGTCACTTCTTCACACCTCTAAACTCACATCGGAAACTGGTATCGGGGTTGCCTGGGCTTTGAAGCGTGTGAGATAGACGTGGACCAATTAAATACAAGATGTCTAAACATTTGCCTTCTAGATATAAAACATATCCTCTTAGTGTAAAAGAAGCTCATACATCCCCTGACGTATTTATTACGGAACACGGGAGAAAAAATGTCATTGAAATATCACAAATAACAATCTAATGAAACTTGTTTTCCCGTACATTTTGACAATTTTGCGGTACTTTGTGATTTTTTTTAACAAACGAAGTTTAGTCGAGCGCCTTATCACTACCTGTATCTTCTGCTTTCATTATGAATCAAAAAAGCAAGTCGTTACGTCTAAAACGTCTATTTTGCGTCTCACTTCATCTTAATCAATAATAATATATCCCATTTCATTTTCCAGGCCTTGTACCATAGGTCGATGCCGCTATCCATCTTTGGCTTCATGTGTGTCCTATGCAGCACACTGGTCGTCCTTCTCCCGGAGACGAGCAACATTCGCCTTCCAGACACCATCGAGGAAGCTGAACAGCTGTCAAAAGTGAAAAGCAAAATTGACATTTAGTGCATGATGTTAACAAAATTGTAAATATAAAAGACACGAAAGCGGCCAACCACAAATTATTTACGTCGATTTGTAACCTTGTGAGTTATCCGGTTATTTAGTTAGGATATGTTTATTGTAATGTTCGCATGTCGTATCTTAATGCAAATGATTTATATGGTTCTAGAAACAAGTGAAGTCTGTTAACCAGCTGGGATTGCCTAAAAATGCCTTAGCCAGGTGACGTGACGCCGCGATGCATTAAAACGAGTAATGCAATATAAACTTTATGCTCTAAAGGATAAGACACATCAAATAAAAAATGAAAAAGAAGATACACTCGCACTCTGCAAAATGCAATATAATGCAGAGCATATAGTTTACTTTATAAAGTATACATTTCTTTGAATGCAAAATAACAAAAGATTAACGCCGCGTGACACAGCCCGGTGCGTAGTGCGTTCCAGCGCGGCGCATCCTACGGTCGGCAGCTTCTGCAGCCACGAACAAAGTGTATCTTCAATTCTCAACAATAAGCTATATATTTCTTTGAAAGGCAGACCAAGGTGGGAATTTGAGGCGATCGTTACGCGTGGTATTCTAAAGCTCGATTTAAGTGTAACTGGTGTTCATGCATGTTTATTTATATGAAACTTGTCTTACTGCTTATAATTTAAGTTGTGCCCCAAAATAAACAGAAATAAGTCAACATTTGCATTACCGCATTTCGTTTTGAGTATGCCGTAATCAGTGTCGTAGAAAGTACGTTGCTGTAATTTCTGTCGATTTGTTTCTTCAATATGTTATGTTAAGTATTTATTTACTGTAAACGTATATCTTTGCTAAGCTTATATCAATATGCAAATGTGAATGCACCACAGACTACAAATGTATGGCACGCCTAAAAATGAGAGAAGTTTTCCATTGAATAATCTTTATTTATTGGATTTTTTTCTTCAAATATTCACAAATTTGAATAATTTACAAAACTTGGGAGATTATACAAAAAGCGATAATTTGAATCCCAAGAAGTTAATTATTACTTTACGCATAAAATTGAAAGATACATGCTTTAAGTGTCTATTTTATAAACATTGAATAAAGATATAATCATTTACGTACGTACAGTCTTAAGTCTTTTTAATAGTTCTGTGGCTTAACATTAAGGCAGTTCTAAGAACTGCGATAAAATCTATATATTCTCTGTTACCTTTAAGTGGAAAATATTTCTATGGTTAGTTTAATAAAGTTCACTAACTTATTCTGTGCATTTAGAGCAGTATTTCCGAATTAACTACGTGCATAGCCGAATGCAAGATTGTCTTTTTATATGGCATAAGATTTGGCATATTACTCAAAATCCGTCATCATTTCTATTAAAAAATTATGCGGATTCATTAATATGACAAAAATTGTTATGCGAACTATTAATTATGCATAAAATTGCAATGTGTCATCCCACTTTATCTCGAATAAGGATCATTATTTCAGTGCACTTAATTTCTACTTAGAACTTAAATTACTTACTTTAAGTACTTACTTTAGATGTTTTTTATGCTGTAGTATAATTATATCTTTTAAACGCATATATGTACATTGTTCTTTGTGTCGTTTTTATGTAAGCCTGTGGTAGTACTTACCTACCAGCACAGCCGTCGAAATTGATGCCACGTGTTTGTTGTTTACTTAATTTTGTGTACCTATAATTGTTTTACAACTTTTAATTATTTGTATATTAAGCGATCCAAAGCCTTTGGATCTTGCGAATACAGTTTTCAATGAAAACGTTATAAATGTAATGTAATTCAATGTAATAAAATTGTGAGTTACGCATTATTCGATATTGATAACAGTATACATCTACAGTATTGAATTATTCTACGGTCAATGCGTGGGCATCTGAACTTTTTTATGAATCATTAAATAAACTCAGAAAACTGACAAAAAAGCTACCATATTAATTTAGTAAAATCTGTTGAACTGTTTTTTTATATTATTTGCTCAATATAACTAATTTAAATAATGCCAGTGAGCTATCTTCGTATTATGTAATATCCCAAACGCACGCAACACTGTTGTTCAACTGTATAACCCGAAAATGCTTCTATTTAATTATTGGAAGATCTACAGCCAGTTGCGGCAAAGGCCGTTAAATATTATGTATCTTTTTACAAAACAAACAAAGAGGCAACGTGTTACTTAAGCATTAAAGTTAACGGACGTTCGTACCGTGTGTTTAACTGGTTAGTTAGTCTTTTAACTGAAATGTGTTGTTTTGCTGCTAGGAAAAACAAACGCTGCATACCTTTACAATGAACAGTGCAGCCGCAAGAATCTTACCAGCTATTTAAATATTTGAAACATGTTTGTAGTTTGCTTCCAACATGAAGTGGCATTTAAAGTACGTCCTGGTTCGAGTATTTTCAATACTTTCAGTAGACATATAATTATTCTTCTAATCTGTCAAAAATAAGTCAAAAATTAAAAAGTTCGTGGTATACCGACCGTAGTATATTACATTAATTATAAATTAGCAAGGGACCAATGGACCTAAAATACTGTTACGTAGTTTTTTTATTTTTTGTATTATATCTAATCTGTATTTATTCATGTAAGTCGGTACAAACCTTTTGTTTCACATTTTTTTACAATAAATAAACGTTCATAATTTATGAAACATTTTTATTCCATTGTGATCTTTATTTCTTCGTACCCCTCAATAGATAAACAGGCTTTATGATCAAAATAAGTGCGCATTTGATCTCCATCTCACTTGATGGAAAGTGACGATAAAATCGACAATGGAGCTTGCACACCTATATGTAATACCTATTCACTTTCGTCTTAAAAAGGCCCAAGTTATTTCAGGGAACACATCTACAGATAGGGAATGAAAAAGAAACGCTTCGTGCGAATCTTTGGTTATATCCACAACACAGGGGTGGAACCCCAACCTTCGTCTAAACCCCCGATGACAGAAAAGGGATGGCGGAATGATTTCTTGCCATTCCGTCGCACATTCTCCGTGATATATTCTACAGAATACTGATAAGCATGTTACTTTACAGGTGATCAGAGAGGTAACAGAGATAACGAATTTAGTCGATAAAATATTTTATCGACTGCAATCACTAGCTGCTCGTAAGAGGCAACATTTTTCCACAATGAACTGTCATTTTACTCCGTCATGAAAACAAAAAAACACAGAGTAAGTATAGATATTATCGGAAACTGTATCGATATGTCCTGCCATTCCAACACTAAGGCGGGGCAGATGGAGTAACTTTAGTTGGCGCAACTGACAACTTTTTACAAGTTTCCCTTAGCAGTTGCCGGTTGTAGCAACCAAAAGGCCTAGTTGCTGGTTGCCGCAATTTTAAATAAACTTTCGAAAACCACGGTTAAGATTGACGCTGCGGGGGACGGGGAGGTAGTCAAGTTGCTTCACGAGTTGCGGTTGCCGGTTGCGGAAACTGGCAACAGGAGACAACGGTTTCTTGAAATTATATGAAAAACGTTATAAACAGCTAGTTACGGGTTGACAGTTACCGAAACTCGACGATAAAAGTTGCACCATTTGCGCGGCGCCTAACACGACATATGTATTTTCCGAAACAACCTAAAATCCAAACCAAGATATCTTTACCTTAAACTAAGTAATGTAATTAAAGGTTTAGTTAGTGTTTCCTCTTAAGGTCATAAAGCTAATTATGTACTTGTTCAATGTTATCGTTACCGACACCTGCCGTAGTTGGCTAAGTTAAATATTAAAGTGTAGTTAAGTAATTAGTCGATGTACAGAGCCAAAGATATTAGCTGACGGGACTTAGTATATAGAATGTTTAAAATATTTTAGTAGCAGTAGATCTCCTTGTGAAAGAGTTCGTCCAGGGAAGTACTGGCACCTTACATATTTCTACCATCAAGCAGTAATGTCAGCATTACTGCGTTTCAGTTTTGAAGGGCAAGTAAAATTACAGGCACATGGGACTTGTCAACTTGTCTCAGGGTGACGAGCGCAGTGGCAGCGCTCCTCAAATCTTTGTGATGTGAGCCCTGAGTGGCACTGCAACTGTTATAGATAGGCGTGTAGCTTACCAGCAGGGCACGACCTGTTCTTCCCGTCATTTGATATTATAATAAAATAGTAATAATAAGTATGTAAGTGGCCATGGATAGGGACACGGAAAAAGTATCGATACTTTTTGGTATCGAGTATTTTTCCCTCTGATACCGATACTTTTCAGGTGTTAGTACACTTTGACAAGTATTGCATCGTTTCGAATAAGTCCTAAGTAAGGACACCTCATATCATAGCAACTTTATCACTTAATTATTTGGCTGTACATTGTATGCCACGATTTGCCTCTTTAAAATAAGTTTGGCCCTTCTTCAGAACATTTGTAATGTTCTCAAAAGCAGGCAATGCAGTATCAAAAACGAGAAACATACCGTTACCAAATAGATTTTTGTTTTTAAGTGATTATACAGAGGAGGAAATTGGAAATTTAAGTAAGTAACACAAATTATGTCAAATGACGATTGATTGAATTAATCAATTCTTCATCAAGTTCAATTAAAGATCATAAATGGCACCCGCGACACAAGGTTTCCCTAGTGCGCGGCTATGTTGAGTGTGTGTGCGTTATGCCAACTAAGCTTCTAAGTACGTTACTTTTTATGCGATACTCTTTATAAGTACAGTATCGATACTTTTGATTCGATAGTGTCCCTAGCCGTGGATATCAAATAATTCCTCTTTGTTGTGATATACAAAAAGTAATATTTTTTCCTAGTAATATTATTTAAATATTGGTCATCAATTTTATTTTCTGAACTATGACAAATATGCATATCAATAGATGGCATTGTGTGTTACAAACTCATTTATAAATTAACGCTTCGTAATATGGGTAGATGGCGCTAATCCTAAGCAGAATAAAATAATAGCCTGCGCTATCCATTAAAATCAATGCAATAAGCGCCATCTAGTTGATTTGCTTGTTATCACTAGAAAATAGAGTAGCTTTAATAAATTGCTGCTTGTCTGTATAAAATAGCTTAGTTACAACAATTGTAACTTTTTCATTGAAAACAAAACCGACTCAAAAGTTTGCTTATGGGCCTTTTTTCGATTTCGATGGGATCCCCTCATCAGATTCTGACGTCTCGGTGACAATGGGACTGTTACGGACTCCTTTGTACATTTTATACTCTTTTTTCTGGTTGTCATGGCGACGGTGATTTGTTGATTACATGTATTGTGTCAAGTGACAATTCGACTTTTATTTGCGGTAAATATTTTTTTAATTTGTGATAGCCGAACCGAATACGAAGCTGCGTCGTCGGCATCAGGTACCAGCGCTATATATCCTTACTCACGTATAGCCTTTCAAACAAAAAAAAAATTAAATCGGTCCACAATTGACGGAAAAACCGGGATATGTACACTCATGTGCCAATAAATGTTGAGGATTTTTCTCGATTTCCATGGATTCCCTCATCATATTCGGACTTGGTGACAATGGGACCACCACAATATTCGGATTCTTGTTTTATTTGAAAGGGTGCATCTTTCAAACAAAGCAGAATCCGAATTCGGTCCGAATTTGGCCGGATCGAAGGAATTTTTTCTATTTGTTGGATCTTTAATTATCAATAATTTTAACAAACTAGTGGAGTAATTTAAAAAAAAAATGAATATCAATTCAATAAAAATTCAAAGAAAGACTTTTCAAAATCGGTCTACAATTGACGGAGAAATCGGAAAACATACATAAAACATAAATACAGCCGAAAGTATAACCACCTCCTTTTTTAAGTCCGACAACGATATCTGGTATCCCAATAGGTACTAAATACCCGACTACGTTGTCTTGTATCGCCATTAGGTTAGCCCAATCCTCTTGGGCTAACCCAGTGGACCACTAATGGTCCATGCTACTAAGTAGCAATTTCTAGACACGCATAAAGGTACTTGAGGTTTAAGGAACTTAAGGTCTAGAAATGTTTGATATAACGACCCCTCCTACGTAAAGTACCGTATGTTGAAATTGCCAAGTTTACAGGGGGCGGGTTTTAAATTCACTCATCTAATAGGTCATCTAACCGGTATTTAGGATTTTATAATACTCTGTGTGAATAACGAGCTTTGTCGAATGAAACTGAAAAATGCTAAAGTCACGTGTTATAGGATGGGTCGAAATAATAATAATATATTTTCATCAAATGTTTACAATACCACTTATGAAATAGTTTAAAAAAATATAACAATTGAATTTGGACGAGGTTTTGAATAATATAAGTTCATACACATTGACAAAACAGTTCTTCACCTTCCGTGCTAGTCGAAACTGTAAGGTAAAGTTCTCACTCAAACGAATATATTCTTTACGAATTAGTCATAAGGATTAATTAGTATTATTGACTATTTATGAAATGATAATCTCAGTACAGAGTACTAAAAAACCGACCTCAAAAGTACGTGGAATTACGTCTATTTGCTAATCTTTATTGAATTATCCCCTAGTTCGCCACTACGATTATAAAAATCGGTTCTGACTACTAAAAGTATATTGAAAGAAAAACGCCTTGAATTGGAGAAATAGCAAAATCAACCATTAAAATAATTGCTCCTAAATTAAAGTTAGGCGCTATTTATAAAAATGAATCTTCATGCGTGAACACTTAAAGATCATTGACTTACAATTATATGGACGTCGGGTCCGCGCTAAAAAGTGTCCGAACTTATAGGGCGTTAAAATCGTATACAGAGCATCATTCACGCTTTAGTCTTCGTTTGTTCGACTGACAGCGAAGCAAGCAAAATTGGACAGTACTGCAATGATATTACAATTTAAATTAAACGTTTTAGCTTTTTCATATTCCTTTACATCTGACTACGTTTAAATAGGTTGACTTGGGACATTTTTTTCGTGGTTTTTGTATTAGACCCGTCGTCCATTTATTTGTAAGTCAGTGTTAAAGGTGGAATATTTTCTTCAAAATTTAATGGGACCACTATGGAAGTAGCCCCTTTCCAACAAAAAAAGAATCATGAAAATCGGTTCACAAATACCGAAGATATCGCGTAACATAAATACGAAAAAAAATACAGTCGAATTGAGAACCTCCTCCTTTTTTGAAGTCGGTTAAAAAACACAAGAAAAGTGAACAAAAGATGTTACCGATTACCGAGTTTAGCATAAACAACATAGTACATGCAAAGAAATCAGAATACCAAAAGAGAATCAGATATGGTTGACTATTACGCTGCTACCTACCTTTGGTCTGCATATAGGGTACAATACTGACATCCTCACAGGCTTAGAATAATAACGCATAGAAAACTAGTCCGCACACGCTAAGTGAGGCAAATTGAAGCGCTCCCAATGGGCCTACACGAGCGGGCGGGCCGTCAGTGCTCAAGGTCAACTTGCACCGCGAACAGCTGAAGAATTTTAGCTAAAAATGACGAAATGTGCGGTAAATGAGTGTAAAAATACGTCAGACAAACATAAAATAGATACTAACATCACATTCCACAAGGAAGTAACGCGTTTCAACTTGTATTTTTATATAAATATTCACTAAAACCGAAAATTAACCTACTACTAAAACTAGCCTACATGAATTTGATTTTTGCCTCACTTGTGACAGTTCGTTTGATATGTAACTATCGTTCTATGCGTTATTATTCTAAGCTCACAGGACTATCCTACTAACATCATAAATAACAACTTTTGTTCCAAGGTTGTTTGTGGTTCAATAATTTTGAGCATTACTGTGTTCCGGTTTCAGAAGGGTTAAGGGTGCTGGTGAAATTACAGGCACATGGGACTTGACAACTTATGCCTCAGGGTGACGGGCGCAGTGGCAGTGCTACTCAGATCTTTGCGATTTAAAGCTCTGAGTGGCACTGCAATACTTATGGACAGTCTTGCTTAACACTTGCATTGCCACTCGGAGCCTTAAACTAGTTCGTCCCGTCACTTCATATTATATAAAAAAAACTTAAAAGCTTATGTTTGTTTTTATTATGTTATTTAAAAATTAGAAAAGAAATATTGGAACACTGAATGTTCTCAATTTTCATAAAATTATCCAGGTGTTAACAAGGTTCTATCTAAAAACCATAGCCGTGTGCAACCACGGTATTTAAACTTTTTCGCAAGCACATTTTCATTGATACAGCTTCCAAAAATAACGTAGGTAGTTTCATTATTTTCATTATTTACGGCACATCGTTGAGCGCCATCTATAACAACGCGTTTGAACTAGTGTGACAACTGTCATTCTAGCGGACCGTCTCGTATCGATGGCGACTATGGTCGATGGTCAGCGCCGCGCACCGCCATATTGCGCGGGCATTCTGTTTAAAATGTCAACGGGCGGCGCACCTCGTATTCGACCATATTCGACGAACCGCTAAAGTTCCGCGTAATCCATTGACTTTTGTGTTTATTTGATATCAGTGATCAGAAAAGACGCGATTATACAATTAATATTACAGTGAATTTTTGAAATTAGCTGCAATAGACTGGTATTCGTGAATTAAACAAATTCTATTAACTATTAATTCTAATAACCACGGCCGATCTTGATGAAGGTCCTGGATTGCATTTATACTTTTTATTTTTGAGATTTTTAGTTTTACATGTTTGCTATTGACATGGAAGTTTATATTAACGTATCTACCTATTTTATTGAGATTATTTTTAAACAACTCCACTAGGTTTGTTATAATTATGAATACAAAGATCGAATACATAAAAATATTCGTCGAACCGGTAGGACTTGAACCCACGACCATGCTGCACCGTAGCATCGCTCTAACCATCAGAGCCACGGGTCCAGTTACCGAGTCGTCGATATTATCCTGTGTTTTTCTTATAGATCTTTGTACAGACTTTTCGGCATTTGTCGCATTATCTATCTAGTATTTAAATTCAATTAAAATTAAATTAAATAGGACTTTCTTCATCCAACACACATACATATATTTTGTATATAGAAAATCACATGACACATGTACTAATAAGTTACGAGCTTTTGCTAATTAAAAGAGTCTGCTTAGACGCGTCACTGTGTTTCTGAACAGAAAACCGTCACTATTTAGGGAATTACTAGAAAATAATTTTATTAAATAAGATCTCAAAATGTTACATAACAGGTACTAAAGCTTAACTATTTGGCAAAAAAATAAATATTTAAAAACAGTTTAAATAAAATAATCTTTAAGTAATATTGGTTGTGTTTATTTATTTTAATTTACTCGTAGAAAAAGTATTGTATGCAATGAATACATAATTAGGTCTTAAAATCTCTTACCTACACAGGGCGCACTATAAGTTTCCGGAACTGGCCACTTACATAAACAATATTTAAAAAGTAATTAAAACATTTGAAAATGGAACTCTGTGGCTGTAGAATACAGTTTGTTTCATCCGACTGTCACTTGTTTTTACATTATAGCGTCATTTTAGAAATTGGTTGTCTACATCACCATGGATTTAACTCGTGAAAAGTTTCGTAGTGTGATTTTCTACGACTTTGAGTGTAATTTAACAGCTCAGCGGAGCTTCGCTCGACTTCTACCTGCTCTTGGCGATGAAGCACCATGCAAGACGACTATTTATAGCTGGTTTTCAGAATTCAAACGAGGTCGTGTGAATCTCAGTGACGAATTTCGTGATGGTCGCCCGTTCACTGCTGTGAACAACAAAAACATCGATGCAGTGCGCCGTATTATCAAAACAGATAGGCATGTGACATACCGTGAGATTCGGGCATCTTTAGGCATAGGCATGAGTCAAATACAATCAATCAAATAAAATCAACAAACACTTGGGTGTGAAAAAGCTGCGCTCTCAGTGGATCCCACACAATTTGACTGAACCTCAAAAAACGGATCGCGTCACTTGGTGCAATGCCATGCTTACCAGATTCAACAAAGGGGCGTCAAATTTGGTGTGGCTAACAGGTGACATGGATTGCTTTGGAGAATCGTTGTACCGTGAATAGTGATTGATACACGACCATTTGTTTGCCGGAAGTTATTAACAAACTCCGTAAAAATAACCGTAAATGCCGTATCATCATGCACCACAGTAATGCCTGTTCTCACGCAGCCAGACAGACAAATGAATTTTTGAAGGTGAACAACGTTGACCTTATGAGCCATCCCGCGTATGGCACCTTGTGACTTTTATTTATTTCCAAAAATTAAGAACCAGTTTATTCACTTGAAGAGGCTGTCGAAGAGTATATCAGAGAATGTCACGGAGGAGTGGCATAAATGTTTTCAAAATTGGCTCATTCGTAAAAAAAAATTGATTATGCCATTCGACTTTAACGACCCTCATTAGGAATCGATTACATAACATACTCATATAACACAATAAAATACCAAGGTTGCCTGGCAGAGATTGCTATTTAGCAATAAGGCCGCCTGTTGTACACTGTATTTTTGATTGTTTTGTATTTTTGCTTGTTTATTGTGCAATAAAGAATATTGAGTATTGAATAAAATTATTGCACTTTTTAAATTCTGGCCCCCTATGAATTTTTTCCCGTTTTTCTGGCCCTTAATGAAAAATAATGCCCTAATTTAGACACAACTCTCTTGCACCTCGCTTCGGTAGAAAGTAGATCGCACCCGTTAACCTTTAAAAATAAAAACACAAGAATTTACATCCATAAAAAAACATGAAAACACCGAAAATGATTCTTTTGTCTCTTTTTACCCCGTCCTCATTTAAAACCTACAACTCTTTTCAAATTTTTAGAGTGTGAAAATGGCCCGTACTGCCAAACAAGGAGGTAGGAAGAATTCAACACACATTATTCTCTTTCTTTAACACTACGTGAACATAGAGAATCCCAGGAGATAATAAATTTTTCTGTTCGCGTGACCAGAATATGTACGTAATAATAGTACGTCTTCGTGTTTAGTGTTTATCCATAAACTATTTATCCTGGTGGGAACAAAATAATGTGAAGTTAGAGACAGTGCCGATACGTGACGTGATTAGATCGCTTGATTCGTAATGATTTCTTGACACTGTTTTATTAACTATGTGAAATTAATATTTAGATAAAATTTGTGAACTGATATCAATGATTCTTTTTTGTTGGAAAGAAGTTACCTCATTAGTGGTCCCATTTAAATTTGAAGAAAATATTCCACCCCTAAGGGTGGCAAACTAGTGGATGAATCCGGTTTCGCGCACTTTCCGGTAACCCACTCAATAAAACAAGTTTTATTGAAATGGGTTGGTGGAATGGTGGGAAAAAAAATTTGCCAAGGCAAATAGATGTAATTCCACGGTCTTTTGAGGTCGTTTTTTTAGTACTCTCCACTGAGATTATTATAGAATTTGTTGCATCATCTCCTAACCATTAGGTTCAAGCAATATCTCTGGTATTATAAGATAGCCGAGTTTCATTTTCACGAAATTCATATTTTGCCACATGTGTACAAACCACGTCTTAGCATTTTTCTAGTTTCAAGTCTCCTTCAACCGAAGGTATCCAGAAATGCAGTCGAGATTCCACACATCCTCTTTGTCCCTGGGTCGGGTCGGCGGCGGAGGCCGAAAATATTGCACTTCTCTAAATCGCTGTCTAGAGTTGGCTACTAAGCGTTTATCGTTATCGATAATTACGGTTTGTTCTATAGTAAATTACACATAAAGACAACGAAATAATGTGAAATAAAATCGAGACAAGATAGCATCCTCTTTTTCACAGATGTTTTAGCGTCGAAACACATCCACTTTATTTAGTATCATTAATACTAGTATGGTACTAGTCCTTACACAGTACAGGAATTTAGTAGCATTGATACCCGCCTGATATCACAAGGAACAGAAACAACAAACAACAAGACGCATACAAGGCTTTCGCACTCATACTGATGTGCAATAGTATGCAATATGCAGTGAGTAGATATAGTGTTACCAAATAAAATTTTTACTTTACCCATATTTTGAGAATTTTATGGTTACTTAAATAATTTGTTAATATTTTTTTCGTCAAAATTAACACCATATTTGCAAATAACGCAAATAAGTAATCTTATGAAAGGTGTCTGCAATAATTGATTTAATATTATGCATTTATTCATGTTTTTTATCGTATAAATTTTCGTTAATAACAACAGTTTTGAAACTATTTTTCCGGATTTAAATCGCGTATATTTGTTTTTTCAAACAAACCGACGTTTCGGGCCCTTTACAGGTCAGGTCAGGTACAGTTTGTTTGAAAAAACAAATATACGCGATTTAAATCCGGAAAAATAGTTTCATTTCCTATGTGTAACAATCGCGAAAACCTAAGAACTCGATAACAACAGTTTTGCTTAATTTCCGGGGATATTTTTACCATATCACATTTTTTTTTAATCGCATAATAGTACTGTCTTGTTCCTTGTGGGACATCACTAGGTTCGAAAAAACCATAGAACGTAACCGTATAAATGACGTATCATAAATACAAATCATCACAACTTTAATGCAGATATTAAATTAAATTTTGTGTTATTGTAGTTAGATAGTATATATTTTGTGGCGCACATTCCATAAGCAAAACGCTATCGCTTAACAAGTGAGGCCACACCAACATCATACGATCAATGACGTCGGTGCCTGCACATCGTACGATGAGTGACGTCGGTGCCGCGCCGCACATCGCTTGTTTCACTTGCAAGCCAGCTGACCCCCGCCGGGCGGTCGCCCCACTCATGCACCTCATCGCTTCAAAACCCAGCACTGCGCGCCCAGCACCGGACACTCCGCTTGCTTCTCGCTTTGGAAACAGACGCGCTTTCTAATTCTTATACTGCTTTGTACTTTTACGCTGTTCTTGTAAATTTTAATTTCGTTAAGTAAAGTTCTTTTGCATTCATTCCAATAATATTATTAATTAGCTTCCGCGTATCTTTCTTCCTTCCTTTCGCTTTCTTGTCTTAGTTTCAAGCATACGTTGTTCGGGTTCGAGTCCCGAATTAACAGATAGGAGAAACGTACACACTCCTACAATTTAACCGAAATAAACACGTTGTTAGTGTTCACAGTGAAGATAATTAAACATAATTATTCGCTTCCTATTTGGACAATTATTATTAAGTTACGTTCTATAGCCGTTCATACCTGTCAAGAAAAGGATGCTAAGATAGCATGGACTGGACTAAAGAGAAAACTCTAGAGAAATAAATAATTCTGTAATTATAATTCACCTATTTCAACAACTTTGAGAATGTTTTGATGTAAATATAACTTACCATATATGTAGAAATTTGAAAGAATCTGATAGTATATTTCTATTTTTGGGCAAACAGACGATGTACTTAAAAAAATGTAGTAACTGCTGCTTATAAACATTTTCGGTACTAAAGAGGTATCTTAACACCGCAAATGTGTTGCAAGTTCCATGTTAAGATTTATTATGAGGTGGGGCGTAACTTTTAAATCTCCTTTTTTCCTACTTCTACTACTACTACTATTACTATTACTATTATTATTATTATTATTGTGAAGAGACTGGTGTAATAGATAAAACCTCGACCTGGACTCTATCCTTTAATTTCAATCATCTGTTATGTAATAATTTGTTAACATATCGATATTTTTTTTTCTTCGCTCCGCATTGGGAAACCCTGTGTCACGGGTGCCATGGACACACATATAGACAACCACAAATTACATCCAAACTCACGAGGGAAATAAATGTAGACTATTCAAATATTTCTCCCGGCCCGGGAATCGTACCTGGGACCTCTGCCTGGCAGTCCGGCATGATAACCGATCGGCCACGGAGGCAGTTTTCATATCGATACTTAGTTTATTTCCAACTCTACTTGCTGACACTTGCATAAAAGGCTCTTTGTGTGATTGAAGCACTACACTTGATATTACGTCTACCTGCTATGTAACAAACGTCTACAACTTAACGTACAGGCCTAGAAAAATTCACTAGGTAGTAAGCACTTCGTAAGTAGAAAATACAGAGTGGTTTATTGAGCCGAGTTTCCATGTCGAAATTTAAAATGTACCTACTCCCTATACAAATAAAACAAGACAGTCCTGTTTGTGTTTTTCGATCTAACTCTTCGCTCTTATTCAAACTACTTTATCTATCCCATGTTCGGTCATGGCGACCACTTCGACCCCTAGTTGAGTTGGCGCTGATGATGCTCTTGAGGACACGCTTGTGAGGACACCCCCAATGTAATTATGGTTCATAGCGGAGTGTGGGCGGGGCTTTATTTACGCCGGTCTTTGGACTCGTGGACTTGCCTCTTCACAATCCCCCGCCATTCTGGGCACAGTGCTGCCAAATCTTCCCACTGAGACGACTCAATTTTGCATATTCTCCACGTAATTTTTTAAACACCGGACGTTGCAATGTGTGTGCGCCACGAGATTATGCGAATGTATGCGTCCATACATGGCACACGGGGGTGTATACACATACTAGCCGCGCTTCTACTTTTGTATGGAGTTACCATACTTGTTTTATTATACTATAATTCTATCGTTTTGGCTCCATATTGCCGTTTTCTAAACCACTATTTCTCCTAATTAAATAATTGTCACTACATGGCATTCAAAATAATGAAGACTTCAACGTAAAAAAATATGATTGAAACTATTTTCACGGATCTAAGTAATTGGTATACATATTTAAAATGCCCCGCGCTCTATAGATCTAATGGTCACGAGTGGATGAAATATTATTATGGTTAGCTTATTATAACAGCTACTTATAGATTTAGCAATCGCAAAGACTTGTAATGAACTGTTAGGCCAAATAAGTAGAAAGCCTTCTATATCATATTTTGAAATATTTATATCGGCAAAAGACAAAATTATTTTATGTGTCGATATTTACAACAATGATAACGGAACAAGTTACCTTTATACGGTTTAACGAAATTCACGTCTTCAATTTGGGACGCCAATTGTGACAGTGTTTACCAAACATAGAAACTTAAAACCCACGTTCCTACGGTCAAATGCCTAACGCTAATATCAAATTTTTTGAAAATCTTTATTTGTTTGAAGATGGTTTTGCAAATGCCACCGTCATAGCGACTTTTTAATCTAAACATTTCTTAAATTAATTATTTTCTTAACTATTTATTTTTATAATACCAAGTGACGGGACGAATAAGTCGTGCGCCTGATGGTCAACGACACGGCTATCCATAGCAGTTGAACTCAAAGCTTTAAATCGCAAAGATCTTAGGGGTACTGCTACAGCGCCCGTCACCCTGAGACATAAGTTGACAAGTCCCATGTGCCTGTACTTGCATCAGCACCCTTACTGCTTGTCGGCAGAAATAGGTAAGGAGACAGTACTTCTCTCGACGAACTCTTTCACAAGAAGCTCTACTGCTAATTTACGTAGCAAACTTTTCAGAGGGCCGAGCTGCCGAACCGAAATCATCTGCTTTGATCTGTTGATGATGATGATCAACAACAATGTTGTATGATACACGTTATGTCTTTGATACGCTCCATTGTTATATAATACACGTCTTTCACAACTCCACATACGTAACAAACTGATGGATCAACTTTCTGCATCATGAATGGGATGTGGCCGGAGAGAAGGCGAAGAACAATAGTCAAGTCTTGACTATTGATTTTAAACAAACTGAACCGCAGGCTCCAACGACATATTGGCTGGATTATGCGGGATCTTACGAGATGAAGAGTGTCATGTGACAAGGAGTGTTGTTAGTAGTTGTTAGGTATGAATGTGGAGAGATATAAGGGGAGAGGAAGGTCAAAGAAAAGATGGATGGATTGCGTGAAAGATGACATGGATAAGAAAGGTGTGAGTATGGAAATGATGGCTGATAGGGGAGAATGGAAGAAAAATACATGTTGTGCGGAGCCTACCTAGCATGAGATAAGGAAAGGAAGAAGAAGATTTCGTAGAACACATCACTGACCTTGAACAATACGTCAATAAATCAAGACACAATTTGAAAAAGCCGTGGTAGTCCAATGCTGCCAATAGAGCCTCTTGAGTAGAGGCCGTGGTTTCAAATCTGGGCAATCCTTCAAATTTGAATTTTACCATGAGCTTTTCGATACAAGAAAACATCTTCATTATTTAACCTGTTCGTTGAAGAAGGTTTACTACCACGGAAGAAAAAAGAACAATGGAAGTGCTTTATGGCTCGCTCAATCTTAATTTGAAACACTACAAAATCTTGATATTGATTAGTCGTAGTTTCAAATTTTAAAAGAAATAACAAATTCTGGATTGTTAATATAATTTAAACTTTACCCTATTGGCATATCGTTGATAGTTCAATACCATCAACACGTATTATTGCAAGTTAGGATGTTTTGATATTATATTGAAATTTCAATCAATTGACGGATTGGAGCTATTAATTTGGTTATCCAAAAAAGAAGCGACGCTTTACTTCCGTTTCTTGTAACAAAAAAATATTAGGATAAACAGAAAATTGAAAATTTATTAAAATAAGACTTTCCGGTAATATTTTTGGTGCGCCTCTCATTCATTTCAATCATTTTTGCATTCCGAAACAGCACGATAAGGCATATTTCCATTGACTTACAAATAAATGGACGACGGGTCTAATACAAAAACCACGAAAAAAATGTCCCAAGTCAACCTATTTAAACGTAGTGACATGTAAAGGAATATGAAAAAGTTAAAACGTTGAATTTAAATTGTAATGTCATCACAGTACTGTCTAATTTTGCTTGCTTCGCTGTCAGTCGAACAAACGAAGACTGAAGCGTGAATGACGCTCTGTATACGTTTGTAACGCCCTATAAGTTCGGACACTTTTTAGCGCGGACCCGACGTCCATATAATTGTAAGTCAATGCATTTTTCTATGATTTTAGAGAATTTGCAAGAAACAATGACACAACCATCAATCAATCAATCAGCCTATTGCAGTCCACTGCTGGACATTAGCCTCCCCAAGTGTACGGCATAGTGCCCGATCACCCGTTTTCCGCATCCAACCACTACCCGCGGCCTTCTTCAGATCGTTGGTCCATCTTGCAGGGGGATGTACTACGTTACGCTTGCCGAGACGTGGTCTCCACTGGAGTACCCGTCTACCCCATCGCTCATCGGTTCTGCGACAGATGTGGCCAGCCCACTGCCATTTCAGCTTGCTACATTTCTGGACGATGTCCACAACTTTATTCTTATGATATATGATGATAACTTCGTTCCGGATTTTGTCCCTTACCATACAAAGAGAAAATGGCGAACTGAGCTCAGATAGGTCTTTCGAGACCTATAGTTAGCACGCGTCTGACGCTAACTAACCACTTCTACTGTATTTATTGTTCCGTGGTTTACAACCTTGGGAAGTCCTGTGAAGTCGTCAAACCGCATTGAGCCAGTGTGGCGGACTATGGCATAAAACCTGGCCTGAAACGAGACCCGTGCCCAGCAGAGGAACGTATAAATGAGTTGGTGATGTATTTGAATTAAGTTACCTATCTCAATAACTTCCCTTAACAGCCAATCCACGTTCTTATTCACGATAATATACAAATATTTTTACTAGACGACGTGCTCGTTTTATAAAACTTCTAGAAACATATGGAGACATAAAAAGATAACTACAGTTTCTAATCTTTCCTCTGTCTTATGAAATCGGGATCGAGTAAATGTATTTTCAATGGCATCAGATCGCAGTTTGCCAGCAGGGTTGGTACAAAAAGTTGTTATTGCAGTTTTACAAGCTGAATTTAAATCCGGATGGACAGCGTCTTGAGAGCAGAAAGGAATAATATCTATACTTTATTTATATTGTACACTTACAGTGTACAATGAATATAAAAATACAATACAATAGGGATATCTTTCGTGTCTAGAACATCTTAGTGTAGCAGTTGGAATGCTTTTCCTGGTAAGACACACTACAGCTCAATATAATTTAAAAATCAGTCCGACGCAGACACACGCTTGGCTACAAATTCATCTGATGTTGAATAATCTCACTATAGAGTACCTATTAAAAAACCGACCTCAAAAGTTCGTGGAATTACATCTATTTGCCAAGTTTTATTGAAAACCGGTAGTTTGCCACTATACGGGACTTAACACGGGAGATAATAAAAATCGGTGCTCATTGCTTAAAATATATCGAGAGAAAATCGCCTTTAATGAGAGCACAGCAAAATCAACTACTAAAGTAATTGCTCCTTGTACAATTTAGGCGCTATTTACAGAAATAAGTCTTCATGCGTGAACAGCTACTCTTAGTGGTGGAATACTTTCTTCAGAATTAAATGAGACCACTACTGAGGTATGCTCTTTCAAAAAAATCATCATAATGAGTTCACAAATAGTTATCCCGTAACATACAAAAAAAACACAGTAGAATTGAGAACCTCCTCCTTTTTTTGAAATCGGTTAATGATGATCTGACCGACGATGCTACTTGTTTATCTATACCCATTCAGTCTAACCCTGAATCTGAATTGTTGAAATTAAATCGTTAAAATTTCAAAAACTAATATTGATTTTTATTGTATATCATGAATGTTTTACTACCATGATTTTCTTTTGTAGAGCGATGGCCCTAGTTTGGCAAATAGACGCAGGTTCCAGTCATGTCAAATCGAAGTAATTTTTCTTTATGTTCTATCTTTGTGTTAATCATTTCAAAAACTTCAATGGGTTTTTAACATACATATATGGTTACAATGTACAAATACAATACAAATTAACAAATTCGATCGATAATGATCGATCGAATTTGTTAATTTTTATAATTTTTTTGTACTGTAGTGGGATCTGGTAAAACATTAGCATTAGCATAGTTCTGGTTTGCAAGGTTTCTATAATCATAGGTTACACAGTTAAAAAAATAATTATTATGAAAAAAATAAATAATAATTGAAATTTCGTAGCAGCACAGCTGCTAACTTAGCAGCTGTACTGCTCAGTGGTCGAGTGGCTTGCACACTGGTTTTCATAGTGTTGCTATCTCGGAGGTCCCGGGTTCGATCCCCGGCCGGGTCCATATAGAAAACTAACTTTTCTATATTGTTTGCGGGTTTGGGTGTACCATCGTTGTTTTCAATTTCCTTGGCACAAGTGCGTTAGTTACTTACTTTGGGGTCAGTGTAACGTATGCGATGTTATCTAATGTTTATTTATATTTACTATTTATTTATTTAATATTTATTATTTATTTCTTTCCAACTCCAAATTCCAACATCACAGTTGTGTAGCGTACAAGCCAAGACAAACCAGCATCGACAATTTTGCTCTTGCATCAGTCCCTATCGCTGCTACAGCAAAATGCGGTATATTTTCAAAACATAAATAAAGTTATAAATATTTATCTGTTATACACTGAAATATTTTAGTGGAAACATCGACGAAGCGGCCGGCGCAATATCCCGTTCACGACAAATTGTAATTCTATTCCACGGAACGCTAACGTCCACTACTACGAAACAAAACGACAAATAGATACATCTATCAGTTTTTAAAAAAACACTTGTAAATCCCAATACGTTGAAAGACTTTTCCAGGAAAATGTTGCCACCTTACATAATTCTGCCGCCAAAAATTCCAGTTGCGGTGCTGCTCAGAGCTTTAGATCTGAAGGGCACTGCAATGTGCCCGTCACTCTGAGACATGAGTTGACAAGTCCCATGTACCTGTAATTTCACCAACACCCTTAGAACAATTGCGCACTATGTCCAGTTCCAAATCCGAGAAAAAACGGTCCGAAATGTCACAGGGATTTCTCGCCGTATCTGTAGATGTACAAGCGATATTCGCATTTTCTTAGGTTTGAATCGGCCTTAGTGCACAAGTAACATCCGAAGTAGGTGCAAGTTTTCTAGATTTGTATAGTCTCGTATCCGAAACTAATACGAATCTAATAAAACTAATAATAATTCAAAACCGAAATGCGACAATGCTGACATTACATACTGTTTGACGGCAGAAATAAGAAAGGTGGTATTTCCCTGTACTAACAAACGATACATCATTTAAAACAAAAGAACGTATACTTTGTTCTATTTATAGTTGTATTACCAGCTATCAATGACTATATAAGGGTTCTAAACTAAGTTTATAGTGTTCAGTTGAATCAACAACAATCGAATTAAAGACTTCATATAAGATTTGAATTGGTCAAAGTAACCCTGAATTTCATAGGTTATTGCGATTGCCAGACATTGGAAACGAACTGAATCTAAATTTTTTTTTTTTTTTATTTTTTATTATTTTACCTTGTTTGGTTCTATTTTTTGTATGTCAATTTTATTCAATTATTCACTATACCAATTTTATTTTAAATTATATGTGACGTAATAATGTCTACTGTTAAAATACATAACTGTCTACATTTATATTCATTTTGTGATATTATTTCTAACTAATATCACAAAATGACTAAATCTAATATTTATACATGTTTTATGAAATTAATTTCACAATTTTAACGCATATATTATGTAAGTGGTAACGTAATTGCTTCTTGTACTGTATCAATAATCTGTTCGTTCTGACATATTTTGTGCGTTTTAAGGACATAATTGTCAATTTGTCACGGCTACTATGTTCCGTGTCACGTGTGTTCTGTTGCCGGATCCGCTGAAAATCAGCGTCGTAGCACCATAAGTGAGACGACAATAAGCTGAGTGGGTCACGGTTTCCTTGGCAGCACAGCACATATGCGTTGTACTCTTCTATATATTTGTAGTTAATACTATTTTTATTGTTATTATTACAAAATGCATGTGTACTGTGTTGTCTACTTAAGGAATAAATGTTTTCTATTCTATTCTATTCTATTAAATCTCGAATATTTGTTCAGATAAACCAACGTTTCGGACTCTTTGCAGGTCGCATATCGTTCACGGCTGACTTCAGAACCTTACGATAACTCTGTTGTCCACCGATTCGGTTAGATATCGTACGATTTCTTTTCATTTTTATTCACAATAACCGAATCGAACGTCAAACTGTCGTATTCGAACCGAACCGAAATGACGTCTCTCCCGTACTTACTCGAACTTCTCGACCGTCAAAGGCTACAAACGTTATTCAGAACACAGTTATCGAATGAAAGTTACCGAACGTCCAATTGTTTACAAAGTAAGAATGTAACAAGGGAATATTTTATTATTTTAAATGAAATCGGGATTTTGTTCAATTTTATTAATTTATTTTAATGGGAGACTAATGCTTTCCTATATTTTAGGCCTTTAAAAAGTCTTAAAAAGTCTTTTAGTCTTAAAAATGTATACAAAAAGGATTTCATTTTTCTTATAATCTATATAGTCGCCGACTAACTCCATAAACGTTGTTGGAAAACGATATCGTATTCCGAATCGAACGTTTTAACTCGAATGTTCTGAATAGCTCGGAAAGCGCCCTTCGATTCGATAACGATATCCACTCGAACGATTCGGTTAAGATATCGAAGAGTTCTGAATCGGGGTCCAGGTTTGTTGGAAAAAAAAATACCTTACAAGTCAGCACCACACTAGCAACTAGAACACTACAAATACGTAAATATGGAATTAGAATAATCACAGAATGAATAATTAGCAATTATCCCGATGACTGAGATTGACTCGCTGATTTTGAAATTCGTAAACTATCATCCTAACCCATTGACTTACAATTATATGGACATCGGGTCCGCGCTAAAAAGTGTCCGAACTTATAGGGCGTTAAAATCGTATATAGAGCGTCATTCACGCTTTAGTCTTCGTTTGTTCGACTGACAGCGAAGCAAGCAAAATTAGACAGTACTGCGATGACATTACAATTTAAATTCAACGTTTTAGCTTTTTCATATTCCACTAGATGTCACTACGTTTAAATAGGTTGACTTGGGACATTTTTTTCGTGGTTTTTGTATTAGACCCGTCGTCCATTTATTTGTAAGTCAATGTCCTAACCACATTATATAATTAATAAGATAAGTATGGTAACTCTATACAGACGTAGCAGCGCGGTTTATATGTGTGCGCGCCTGCCGCGTGCCATGTACGGATGCACACATTCACATAATGTCGCGGTGTACTCGCGTTGCATAACGCTGGTCGACTCACGCGCCTTTCACCGTTAAGCGAATATGTGCTTCCGTACACAGCACGTAGCGGTTGTGCACAAATATAAGCCACACTGCTGCGTATGTATGGAGTTACCATATTTGTCTATTATACAATGTTCTAACCGACGACGATCGGTATGGAAATGTGTGAAGAATAAACCATATCTGCAAAAAAATAAGTTTCCATGCGGTTTTAAAATAAATGAGAAATTCTCTCAACTTTGACAATAGTAAGAGCTATGTATGGAACTAAGCCCGTTCAATGGGTGGAGAATGTTCAATTACTGTCTACCGCGCGACATGTGATCGCAAATAAACACTACAGGACCCATTCTGTCGCGATTTATGCCACGCGACCAATCCATAGTACAGAAGCTACTGGTAAATAAAATATTTCAACCACACTAACGGTAAATATACTACAATTCAAAACACAATACTCCTCATAATCATGACACTAAGGATAATAAAAACCAAATTAATTAGTCGTTATTGTTACCTAATTAGAGATATGAGTTTGATTCAAAATTTCATATGCATGTACATACAAGAGCACTTTGTACTTCGGAACGTTATTATCGTAAGCGGAATAGAGTTGGATTTAAATCTTAAGTGTCAAGCTTGACGTGCTCTTGACACTGTACTAGGAATATATTTACAATACTGCCATTGTTGTAATCATTGTCACCATCAGTGCCATCTGATTAGTTTGTCAATTTGTCTGTAGTAGCTGTAGAGCTCCTTGTGAAAGAAGTCATCCAGGGAAGTACCACCTTTCCTATTTCTGCTGCCAAGCGGTAATGTGATCATTCTATTCTATTCTATTTCCTTAATGGCGGCCTCTAGGCTTGAGACAGTGTCAGTTTCGAATGTGATCATTCCTCAGTTCCGGTTTTGAAGGGTCTTGTCAACTTGTAAGAGACGAGGCTTTGCGATTTAAAGCTCTGAGTGGCTCTGCTACTGCTATGGACAGGTGTGTCGTTTGACTTGATATCTTAAAAAGTCTCTGGTAGCACCGACAAACTATACAGGAATTGCTCCATAAGACAGGGCATGAAGAACCATAGCTCCCTTAGGTCTTAGATCCTATCATCCTAAGTTCCCTATGAAACTATATCCATACAAGTGTAATGAATAAATATGTCAATAATTAAGTTGAGGACATCTGCGTGAGACCTAAGGCAACAGACGATTGGGAGGAAAGAAATAAAGATGTGTAAAAAAGACCGATTTACCGGCTGACTGTATTGACTGCCTCCGTGGCCGAAGCGCCGAACATAGTTACCATGCCGGACTGCCACGGGCGGGTATAAGTATCATGTCCGTGGCACAATGTCCGTGGCACACAAGTACTTTCAAAAACTCATAGTGCAGTGTATTAGCTCTAAGTGTACTTAAAGTTAACCGATTATATGTGTACTAGTAAAAACTAAATGTAACCTCGAAACGTAACCTCGGGAAATTAAAATCTTAGTACTCTGAAATTAAACTTAACGTACATACTTTTTTTATACCTTTAAACTTAAATAAAGCATCTGGTTTTTTCTACTTGAAACTTGTTTTAGTTGTGTATAAGGCGCCCTTCTTTCTCCTTGCTTATAAGTTTTACACGCAGCATCGGATCAACCAGAACTCACGCTCAACAAGTCTCATGCTCACCCAAACCGACTGGAGCTGGCCATTACAGTGGCAGAGGTCCCAGGTTCGATTCCCGGGCTGGGAGAAATGTTTGTACGGCCCATATTTCTTTCTCTCGTGAGTTAGGGTGTAATTTGTGGTTGTCTATGCTGTGTGTCGAGTGTGTGCGTTATTATTATTCTTGACGGCTAAGCGCGTTCAAGCGCTGCATCTGATTCGTATTTTCGGAATTTGAGACTATACAAATCTAGAAAACTCGGACCCGCCTCGGGTGTCACTTGTGCACTAACTCCGATTCGAAACCTATATATAATACGAATATCGCTTTTACAACTTGAGATCAAATGATCCATGTGACATTTCGGATCGTCATTTCTCGGATTCGGAGCAGAACAGATTCTGGGGATCTACTCTCGATCTCCGTCCGAAACAATTACTGTCAAATAAGTAATATTCGATAAAATTAAAAGACAATTATCAAGTATGAAGCTTCATTCGCATCACGCGTCTTTTCATTTGGTCAAGGATTGCTTATTTGGCAGTAATTGTTTCGGACGGATGTCGGACGGAGGTACGAGAGTAGACCCCCTGATACGGATATAGTGAACAAATGTTCGGGTGTCGTGAATACAGTGAGAGGACGTTGGCAATAGATATTAAAATTAGTCTCGACTGCTGTTGAAAAACTGATTTTGATAAGTAATTAATGTCTATAGGAAATGAAACTATTTTTCCGGATTTAAATCGCGTATAT
>NW_020653462.1:452930-499220 GCF_003589595.1 Hyposmocoma kahamanoa
ATATACGCGATTTAAATCCGGAAAAATAGTTTCATTTCCTATGTGTAACAATTGCGAAAACCTAGGAAATCGATAATTAATATCTATTTATATAATTAATATTTACGCAAAATAATAATAAAATGATCTCCAAAATCTGAGTGTCTTGTCGGTGTAAAGTGCCGCTGATGCTCTTTCTTGCAGCCTAGTATCAGGTCGTCCGTCTTGCTGAGTTTGTGCCCGAGCCTTAGAAGAAGTAAAAGAAGGGCTCGGTCCATATAAATATATTAACTATGTATTACAAAATCATATATAAAAAACACTCCCTACTGAGTAGTAATAAACAGCAAAGTTCAGGCACTTACCCCAAGAGGGCCTATTTACGTACGTGAAGTTGAGTTTTGCTTGATGTTTATCAAGCACGTCCTCTCACTTCGAGAATTCTGATGAGAGTTATGAACCGAACCCACGTAAGGTAAGAATAGTGGAAGGAAAAGTATTTCGAGAATGATTCAAAATTTTAAAAGTGGCCACGAACCAGTAAAGAGGGTGATAAAAAGGTGGGATAACAATGGAGGAGGTCAGCATTTACCCGGGTGCCGCAGAAAAAAAAATCATATAAATGTTCGCATGAACGTCGTCATTGTTATCATTGTTGCTACCATGTCATCATAATTGTCACCTGCAATTTATCAATGTATTGTCAATATACAATATATTAATAATTTACGAACGCTATAATCTGGGTCTTTACAAGGCGGGAGTGGATAGGCATTATTTAGGTGTGCATGCTTCATCGGCGACCTTATCGTCACTTATCATCAGGATCTCATGTCAAATGCGCACTTATTTAAGGTCAAATGTGCACTTATTTTAAAAATGTATATTATGATAAGAGCAACCTTAGTTTGTGGAACCAGCCGTAAGGCAGCGACCCGCGTCGCCCGAGCGCACCCGTGCTCGCCCGTGATTGGATCCGCCACTGGTTGGTAACTTTAAAAGCGCGGCGCGAGAGCGCGCGTGGCCCATGGCCTCGATATAAATCGAAATACGCGCCGCGAGGCGCGTCGACCTGAGGCCGCCGTGATTCGCCCGTTTCGCGAGATCGTTCATAGAAATCGGCGCGTTTGACATGATGGGCCGTGGGAACGCACCATTATAGATCGACTGGTTTCATCCTTTATTCGCTATCGACGATTCCTTAGTATTCTACTCTCAATAGAGAAACTCCGATTTTTCCAGGTATAAAGAACAGCGGCTATAATCTTTTATATACCAAAAAGAAAGTTAAATTCCTGATCCACCTAGCAACAAGACACGTTCCTAACGCCGGAACAAACTCTGTGCTTATGAAATGGGCAAAAAACGAGTTTGCACGCGAATTTAGAGCTCATCCGAGGGCAGTTACGTTGCGAGCACGCTCCGAAATTAGATACGTGTGTAATGTACACGGTAGAGCTGAACTCTTGTTATTTTATGGCGCCCTAGTACTTCACCAAACTAGTCTATTTTTTTTTTCTTTTATTTCAGACAACAAGTTCTATTATCTGTTTAGTAATCTACGACTACTCCATGTTAATCTTCTGCTACTTTAACTGCATAAACCTTATTAAAAAAGTATAAGAGAATTTGCCATAATCACTATTCTAGGTATAGTAACATTTTAACATTGATAAACAGTTAAAATTATTTGCATTTATTAAAAGGACAAGCCTTTTGTACCTACACAAATTTTCAGATATTATTTTAAATTCTGTCATATATGCTAATTATAATTATTGCAATTACATTGCGAAAACGCCTAAATTGTTTTAATCATAAGGCTAGTAAGTTACTAGTAAAATATTTATAATTCAACTACAAATAACACGTGTTTTTTTACCTAATACTGGTGCCTCCTTTACAATGCTACAAATCTGTATTTTAAATGCATAACAAAAGCCAATGACAGGACATGCCTGTTCATGTAACAACAAATAATATACCTTACTTCTGGGACCAATTAAAAACGGCGCACTTACTGTGGTTTACTCGTATGTGTATGATGTTGAACCCATTAGTGTATAAAAGGTATTAATATATTATAGCCTGTATCTAGGATATCTCTACTTTCTACTCATTTATTATTTCAAGGTTGAGGAGCAGGTGTGTGAGTTATTTGAAACAATTAATGTTTAACAGGTATTACTCCTAGTACATCTCTACTTTTACAGATCTACAATACTAGAACTTATGCCGTCATCACATAGAGTGCAGGAAAGCAGCCTCGCCGCTTAGCATTCCATTCCTATACATCTGACCTATACTGGGCAACAATCAGCTAAGACCTTACGTGTATTAACAAATCCCGCACCACTATGTTAAGCATTATTGTAATGATCCTAATGAGACGTAAAATAGAAGGTGGACAATATTACGAAAGACTGGTATATTCGCCTTCTCAATTAAGTACAGAAACTGCCTCCGTGACCGAACGGTTACCATGCTGGACTACGACCCAGAGATCCCGGATTGGATTGCCGAGCCGGGAGAAATATTTGTATGGCCAACATTTATTTTTCTCTTTTTTCGTGGTCTTTTTTTATAATATCAAGTGACAGTACGAACTAGTCGTGCGCCTGATGGTAAGCTTCACGCCTATCTGTAACAGCTGCAGTGCCACTCAGAGTTTTAAACCGCAAAGATGTGAGGGGCACTGCCACTGCGCCCGTCACCCTAAGACATAAGTTGACACGTCTCGTGTGCCTGTAATTTCACCAGCACCCTTACCCTTCAAAACCGGAAACACAGTAATGCTAACATTACTGCTTGGCGGCAGAAATAGTTACGGTGGCTCTTTCACAAAGAGCTCTACTGCTGCTAAAGGTGTAATATGTGGTGCGGGGCTATGGGTGTGTGCGTTATTATTATAAAAAAATTGGTTTGCAAATACTACAGTAGGATCGACAGTCGCCGGTGGCCATTGATAAGGCGAATGCCGCTGCCGCTTGTCGTGACGTCACATTAGGCCGTGTTGTCTTCCCGCGCGAATCGTTCGCAACAACCATAGTGTGTTAAATAGATACGACAAGAAAGAGACCCCATCACACTCAGTGAGCTCCGATTTATTATAACACAGTGCAAGCGTATAATGTATTTGAACCTGTTAATGTGTAACGGTTATCACATCTTACTTTTCACAGCTCTAATACCAAAACACCGCGTCGCACTCAGCGTGCACTGATTTATTCGCAACAGGGGGCAGGCGTATGACGTATTTTAGCGAGTTTATTACGTTTTGTGATATGCTAATTATAATTATCAAATACGACTTTTGTCACTTAAAACAATTGTGCTTTCGGCCATTACATTATACGTAAATTACCAATTTCTGCCGCCAAACGGTAATTTGAGCATTACTGCCTTCCGGTTTTGAAGGGTAAAAGGTGCTGATGAAATTACAGGCGCATAGGAAGTGTCAACTTATGTCTCAGGGTGACGGGCGCTCAGATCTTTGCGATTTAGAGCTATGAGTGGCAATGCAACTAATGTGCTCTGCAGAATAACAAAATTCACAGACTTCTCTACTGTTCTTGCTTGTCCCTATCTACCGACCCGAGAGATAGTGTTTTCCGGAGAGACTACGGGCTCGACGGCAAAACCAAAGTACGGCGTCCGGGCCAAGCCCTCCACCAATTATACGTGTTCACGGGCGTCTTTGGCGTCCCGGACGAAGAACTAGTAGAGGATGTTTACATCTTCCGATCCCTACGGCCGCGTAGGAATTTGGGAACTGGAGAGACGCCGTTCATTCGCCGTCGGGAAGTGAGCGTGACTTACAGCTCCGCCACCAACGAGGAGATTTAGTAGTCGGCATAGAGTCGGCGGTTCAGCGTTGGCAATCGTCAGTCGTGCGGAGCGCGACGGGAAGTGAGCGTGTCTACACTACTACTAATTAATAATGAATGACCGTTCAAATCATTCGGATACGAACATTAGTAGGTTACTAATTTGACATTCGAATGACAGGATTAGCGATTACTAACGAGTCGAATGTCGAAATAATTCACAATCGCGCTTCTCTACCTGGTATCGTCTAAAAAAAATATGTACATAGACAGATTTTCAACTCGGGAATCCTATTCTATAGTAGTAAAAGACGACTTCATAATGTTCTTCTTTCTTTAATTACAAAATTAAATCCTAATATTGCACTAGGTACTATTACTGTAAAACACAGGTCAAACCAATTACGAAACCTCCATTCTAAAATTGATTCTGCCAAAAATCAGACCATGAAAAAGAACCCGTCACGACATATAACGTCCAAAGTACTTTTAACTGCAGTCTTCGAAGCTCACAACAATGGCGTCTATTCCGACAAACACAAATCAAACCTAATTTCAGTCCATCTGTACCTTTCGTTGTTAAGTAAAAATAGATCCAAAGTTTACAAATTTCGATAGCTATTAATTAATTTAATGCCTTGTGTTCTGTCTGTCATTTTCTTACAGATATTTAATGATACAGAAGCACTAAACGTGGTTTGCGAAGGTTCACGTTTACTCCAATGGACCCGACGTCACTGAGTCCTCTGCGTCTCTCAAATAAGGCTACTTTGCTTACAATCCGCGGAGTCAAAAACTTGCAATTCCACAAAGAGCTTTAACTTCAAGTCGAAATAGTGAAGTGACAATGTCGTTGATTTTCGATAAAAAAAAATCAGTAACATTCAAAACACATAATTACAAATGTTTAATAAGAGCTAAGCATCCATTTGTCGTTATAATGGGACAATGTCGATAAAATATAATATAATGTTTTTGTAAATAAATCAAACTTTTTAAATCACTTTTCGAATGTCAGAAAATAATAAAGTATAGCTTTGTTTGGCACTTTAAAAAGTGAACAATATATAAAATATATATATGTGAAATTCAGGAATACTTATTCAATCCAATATGTCATACTGGATTCCACAGCGTGTTAACGCTCGTGATTAAAAATCTGCACGTGGGAAGAGCTCAACGCGGCCACATATATGTAGCTCAATCCATGTGGTGACATATTCCAACTCAATAGAGCCCTGATATAAAAGAGGCACCGACACTATAAAAAGAAGAAATAATAGTGTTTAATCAATTGGCAACTTCGATTCGAGTATAGTTTCCTTACCTACGAAATAAAATTATTTTTAAATTGAATTTGAAGAATTTTAGAAGCTAATAGTGCGCTCCCAGACACATCATTCGAGTTACTTTATTTTCTTAAAGCGTACAAAATAAGCTATTCCCTCGTTTTGCAAATTCAAACTTTCAACCAGGATTTATGGAAATAATCAAATCAGTTTAAAAATTGCAAAATAGTTTTTGATCAAACATTGTTTAAGTTTAGGGTATTTAATACTTCAAATGGTGACACGAAACATTATTTGTCCAGGGTTGTAGTGACATTATTAGGTGGCTATGAATTAGTCGTAGTGAATAAAAAACAAAACAACCAAGGATTTTAATAATATCGGTACTTTTATTGTTACAGCACTAGGACGTCCGGATGTGCAATATCGCGCACAACGCCATTCAAAGGAATGAAATAAGAATATCCCACGACGACACTGTGTGCCCCTACCCAGTGAAAGAGATAACTTCACGTCGAAGTTAATCTGTTTACGCTAAAGAACACCGTTCAGTTGTTTATCTTTTCACTAAATAAAGATTATATGACACAGTGAAGAGTACTGTGAACTGTAAACGGTGTGGTTTTATAAACGAACGTAATTGAATGATATAAATAAAGAAAGATATTGTGAAGGTGGTTCAGGCACTTATAGTTCATGAATGAAAGTAAAGCGGCGAAAGAGATATATCTATACAGCCCATGTGGAAGGCAACATTGTTTTAGGAAGACATCGAAAATGTTCTGAAAAAAGCTGGAGTACGCACTCCAGTAGGAAGTATAGCAGGGCTTGTATAAAAGATTAAAGAATGTAAGTGACACATGAGAGGTTAGTCAGGATCGTGTAAAACTGTGACGGTGTGACCTCTTTGCATAGTCATCCCACCTTTTTATTTAAATTCCTTATTTTATTCTCACAGTCGAATTTAAATTCAAATTTTGAATTATTCCATTCTTTTGCTTCACTTTCCGATTTTGTTTCGTTCCATCGACACTCCCTGCTCGACCGCGATAGCGGACGGAGTTACTTAAATTCTATCGTCTGATTTTTGATTCTTCTCTAGTTATAATCATATTAATATAATATCAATCATGTATCATTCTTGATAAGTGCATAACAGTCTATCTAGTATCTGTAATTCAGCATAACTCAGCCCGTTTAGGGGTACGTTATATATATTCAATATCATCAAGTTAGGGAGTGTTTTGAACTGACTTCAAAAAAGGAGGAGGTCAATTCGACTGTATGTTCTTTATTTTTTTTGTATGTATGTTACGCGATAACTCCGGTATTTGTCAACCGATTTCCATGATTCTTTTTTTGTTGGAAAGGGGGAACTTCCATAGTGGTCCCATTTCATTTTGAAGGAAATCATCCACCTCAAAGGGTGGCTGTTCGCGCATGAAGATTCATTTTTATAAATAGCGCCTAACTTTAATTTACGAGCAATTACTTTTAGCAATTATTTAGTTAATTTTGCTATTTCATCAATTCAAGGCGTTTTTCCCTCGACATACTTTGAGTAGTGTCGTAGTGAGAACCTATTTTTATTATCTCCAGTATCAAATGCTGTATAGTGGCGAACTAGGGGATATTTCAATGAAACTTAGCAAATAGACGTAATTCCACGTACTTTTGAGGTCGGTTTTTTTAGTACTCTGTACTGAGATTATATTATTATATCAATGTACCTGTTATATTTATAAATACCTTTATTGTTACAGTGTTACTTTACCCTTTTACTTCTTTCTTATCACGACGTTAATAAATTCGTGGACCGGAAGTTTCCTGTTTTACCGCCGTGAGCCTGGTCACGGCTTGTTAGGGTTACAACCCTTTTTTTCTATATCTATGGTTACAACCCTTTCAAAACGATAGATAGTGTCCACCTAATGGGAATCCAAAGGCGTAATTATAATGCACTCGTATATTTTTTTATCTTCGAGTATAGGTAGCTGCTTTTTTATCCCTCATTGTATTGATAGCCGTAAGCCAGTAGAGAGAATTTAGTGACAGTAGCACTCCTTGTGTATGTGTTCGTACTGCTACCTTACCTATTTCTGCCGCCGCGCTGTAATGTAAGCGTTACTGCGTTTCTGTTTTGAATGGTAAAGGTGCTGGTGAAATTACAGGCAGATGGGACTTTTCATCTTATATCTCACTGTGACAGGTGCAATGCCAGTGCCCATCATATCTTCACGTTTTATTGCTCTGGGGCCTACTATAAGCTTATAGGTAACCACACAGGGTGCGATTCGTAATATATAACAACAAGTGACATATTTTTAGTCGATATAACGCTCAACAGTTATAATTAATTTACAGACTTTTGACAGAATACAGACATTTCACATATTCTTGCATGATATAAAGGTCACTGGGTATAATAGACGATTGATATAACAACTTTCAATCTAATATAACGATGACATAATGTTCATTTTATATAAACACTTCAGATATAATATTCACTGAGTAAAATGTTGAATGTGTATGTGTGAAAAAAAATATTAATATAATTCCAGTGGTGTTAAGTGCAACGGTGAATGAACCGAATTTGTTTGCAATTTGCTAGATGGTTCGACCTCCTCTTGTGGGTTTAGGTTCGGTTAGGATATGACAAAGCTGCCAGAATCGAATTTGTTTGCATTTGGTAGTTGGTTTGACCTCCTCCTGTGGGTTTAGGTTAGGTCGGTATATGACAAAGCTGCCAGAATCGAATTTGTTTGCATTTAATAGTTGATTTGACCTCCTCCTGTGGGTTTAGGTTAGATTAGTATATGGCAAAGCCGCCAGAATCAAATTTGTTTGCATTTACTATTTGGTTTGAGCTCCTCCTGTGGGTTTAGGTTAGGTGAGTATATGTAATTAAATGTTCTGCTTAAAGTTTTATTAAATATATTTTATAACACAAAAAGTACTTAAAGCTATACAAAAACAATTATATTTTGCGATTGTACATTTAATGGAATAAAAAAATTCTTATCAACATAATGTAGGGCGCTTGAACTATTCGTAAAGCGAAATATTGTGATATATTATTTAATACATTATACTGGTAGTACTTATACCATTTGTTCATCATGTCACTTAATCATTATATCTAACGTTTATTATACTGAAGGTTCATTCTACACATTGAAATTATGCCTTGTGTTGTTATACCTTTTGTGGATTATGTACAGTGAGTGATTATATCCTTAGAAATTATATCAAATAGTGAAAACAGATTATTTGTTGTTATATGTTCCATTACACACCCAACCATCCAATCTCCATGCAGTCCAGATGACGTGGTAAAACTGAATTGTTTAAATTTGTGTCATGACCTACACAAAGTTGAACGGGAATTGCATGGCAAGATAGTAAGTTTTACTTTTTAAACATTAATTATTGTCTTTGGCCTGCTAAAGGTGTTATCTAACAAGAGCGAGATGGAACTACATAATAAATCATCAGAAGGTCTCCTAGTTTATCATCTTTCAAAAAGAATGTCCAAGTGCATCTTTTAAATTGTTGGTCACAGTGACAGTCATCATCATCTTCTTCTGTTATTGTATGTATCATATATAAATATATGTGTTATATACACAGACCATATGTATAAGTTAGGTTTTTTTGTTATATATTAGATTATATATTTATTATATTTGTGTTATTATTAAATTGTACCATTCTGGGTTATAGTCATTGACTTACAAATAAATGAACGACGGGTCTAATACAAAAACCACGAAAAAAATGTCCCAAGTCAACCTATTTAAACGTAGTGACATGTAAAGGAATATGAAAAAGCTAAAATGTTGAATTTAAATTGTAATGTCATCGCAGTACTGTCTAATTTTGCTTGCTTCGCTGTCAGTCGAACAAATGAAAGACTAAAGCGTGAATGACGCTCTGTATACGATTTTAACGCCCTATAAGTTCGGACACTTTTTAGCGCGGACCCGACGTCCATATAACTGTAAGTCATTGGTTGTAGTCAATAAAGTTTAATAAATAAATCAAAAGAAAGAAATTGACAGTTACATTACCCTGGGAGCGTTCTAGTAGTATTAACCGATTATGTACAAAAATGCAAAAATTATGAATTTTTAAATTATTTTATGTCTTTTGAAGAAGTAAAAAGAATTATAATTGCCAAGGTAGCTTTAAATCTTTCACGTCAAGTTAAACGTTTCCCCTTGGGAAAAAAACCAAGCTTATTCTTAGACTAAAGTAGTTAACGGCCTTCTTATCCCCAGATGCGAACTGAAAACTCCTTAGTGAGGAATTTAGCCTGGGACCGTCTAAGCATCACAGCAAAAGGCAAAAAGTTTTAACACTTGCTGAGGTTGCCGGTTCTCGGCTCCTCTTTTTTTTTTCATAAAATGTAAGTGCGCATTTGACCTCCATCTCACCTGACAGAAACTGACATTGAGGTTGACCATGGAGCATGCACACCAAAATAATGCCTACTTCACACTTGCCTTGAAATGTCCCAAGATGTAGCGTTCAGGGAAGAAGTCTGCAGGTAGGGGATTGCACTCCATAGCCGTTCGCCTTACAAATGTGGAAGTTTAACACTTCATGCGAATCCTTAGAATTTTCACATCATAGGAGTAGGACCTCAATCTTTCGTCTAGTCCCCCGGCGATGGAAAGGGGAAGGCGGTATTAAATCGGGCAATTCCATCGCACACTCTCCGTCATATAATTTGTAGAATATTTAACTGCCTCCGTGGCCGAACGGTTACCATGCCGGACTGCCACGCAGAGGCCCCAGGTTCGATTCCCGGGCCGAGAGAAATATTTGTATGGCCTACATTTATTTCTCTCGTGGGTTTGGGTGTAATTTGTGGTTGTCTATGTGTGTGTCCATGGCACCCGTCACACAGGGTTTCCCTAGTGCGGGGCTATGTTGAGTGTGTGCGTTATTATTATTATTAATATCTACCTACCGGTGGCAAGTAACTTTAGGGCGGTGTTCAAGGCTCTGCAGTTGCGCTTCTACTAAATCCGAGTCACTTAAAGGCCTTTCGGCACGCTTTTCAACTAAATGCAAGGTGGCCAGTTGTTTATTTAGCAGAACCATGGCAGCAGTACTCCGTACACGACTAGACTTGTACTTTGTACAGCTGAAGCAACTGTCCCGGTGAGAAGTAACGCCTAGCCTTGGAAAGGATGCAGATGATGCTCTGATGACGAAGGGTACACCACCTCTGCTTGTGTGGATATGGATAGAGGCACTGTGTTGCAGGTCGCAACAATGTCGCAACCCTCTATCATTGTTATACGTCTATAATTGCTTGATATGAATAATACAATAGACATACTATGACAGACAATACGGTGGCATAACTACATGACACACTATGACTTTACGTTGACACAGACTGTACAATTGGACGCTGTAAAATCTTGTGTGAATCTCGCTGCGACTACTATAAAAAAAACCTGTTATTGTATTTTAAAGATACTGTATACGTTCTTTCATAATTACGACTTTTCTAGCCCCAATAATCAAAAATACATGTTTATAGACGGAATGCGATTACAGGCAATTTTAATCATGCACCGTGCCCGTTTTTATTAAGGAAATAGATCCTTTTACATCTCCGAATTAAGAAAGAACGCATTAAGTCGGTGGAACCTCGTTTGGAGAAAATGGCAGTCAAAGGTACTTTGAAAGTTATTAATGACGGTGAAAAAAACTAACGGCCGTATTGGCCGTTTGTCTCTTAATTCGTTACATACTAAAGTTAAAATCGTACTATGAAGAAAAAAATATTTAAAAAACATATTTGATCATTCAAACAGTGTACGTCAAATTGATCGCAATGTGAGTAGGACAACGTCTTTGCTTATTCTCTAAAGAACACAAACAAATTTTAATGTATACTACGATAGAACCATATATAATTTTCTATGGTAGTATCTTGCCTAAAAGTTCAAGCTTACTGCATTTTTTATTTTATTATTTTGAAATAACAAAATCAAAAACATTAAATATACCGTTATGAGACCCCAAAGTGCCGGCTGTACACGGGCGCAGGGTCTTAGGCTGCTAACAGATTGACTATTATGTTCGCAGTTAGCAGAAGTAGAGCTTGTTGGAAAAGAGTTCGTCGAAGGAAATATTGCCACCTTACCTATTTCTGCCACCAAGCAGTAATATTAGCTGTGTAAGCAGGTGTAAGGATGCTGGTGAAATTGCAGGCACATGGCACTTGTCAACTTATGTCTCAGGGTGACGGGCAGTGGCAGTGCCCCTCAGATTTTTAACCGACTTCAAAAATGATGGAGAGGAGAGGAGATTTTTGGTATGTACGAGTATATTACACGTTAACTCGATAAATTTGTAAACCGATTTTGATGATTCTTTCTTTATTGGAAAGAGTACCTCAGATGTGGTCCCATTTAAATTTGAAGAAAGTATTTCACCTCTAAGGGTGGCAAACTAAGGGATGAATGACGGCATTAACAAGGTGTTTCAAAATTTTGTATTGATTTTTGTGTGTATCACTATTGGTGATACGGTACTGATGCTGTGCATCATCTCTGAGTTTCATGATATGACGAACATTATCAGTAAACCACGGTTGTTGCTTATCCCTAATTACAACTTGCTTCACTGGGGCGTGTTTGTCCATTAAATGTATAATAAAAGCATTGAAATATGCTACCATTTCATTCACGTCACTCATTTCAACTATCCCATCCCAGTCTATCCTCTCGAGATCAGTGTCGAACCGTTTCAAATCAATACTTTTAATTGGTCGACATGAAATTACTTTAGGGCAAGTTTTTGGGCGTTTTATTTTAAATTCAGTCATAACAATTGCATGGCCACCGAGCTCAGGACTATGATCTACATCTACCTGTAGGAGCGGAGCATCTGAACAAACCAAATCTATCGAAGTAGCAGTTGTTGAAGTGAAGTGTATTGGCTCACTAACATGATTTGAGAGATTTTAAGACTTTCGTGGTTATTCACTAAATGATTATCACTAGTATCAGGTTTCAGTCCATGGTCACGGGCTGACTTATCAACCCGTGACCATGGAACGTGTAACCGTTCCGAAATATCGGGAAAATAAAAAGAAATCATACCATGGTAAGAAACCTGATACTAGTCATAATCATTTAATGATATGAAAGATTTGTACAATCAAAAATTGATTAAGTCGTTTGGTCTTCATACTGTTGGAATTGATTCCAACTATATTAAATGCCAATCTATATTAAAATCCCCCACTAATATCACATGATTGTAGCTACCAAAGGAGAAAAATGATTCCGTCAAAGAATCGAAAAAATCATCCACATTGAACCACTCAGGTCTATAGCCAGTGCCCACCAAAAGATGAATAGTTTTTATATTGACAGCAAGCCACATCTGCTCCGCAGGGGAAGGTGGATGACGCAGCGTACGAGCATTAATGCCCCGTTTTATGTAGAAACCTACACCACCACCACGTTCCTGACGCTGAGCAGTTGCTCGGGGTATGTGCCGCAGTTGGTAGCCACTCACCGTCGGCGCACGCCCCTCCTCCCCTACCCGCAACCACGTCTTTTACCAACAGCCAACTGCAACTCATCGTGTTTAATACCCAGAGACCCAGCATTATAAAAACCAATTTTCAGAAATTTTGAATTAACCATTTAGGATATGAGTACTTACAATTATGCATAGTGCTTGTTCTAAAAAACAAATAACATTAGTAATAGTGAAATTGAAGTATACAGATATAGTGGCATAATTAATAGAAAATATAAGAATGATATTAAATTATTAGTGGGATAATTCAGGTAAGATAATAAACCAATACTTGGTAGGTAAGTGTCATTTATTATTGTTAGTAATGCGTAGTACGTTTTATTACCCTTTACTGTTTTTTTTGCGATTTAAAGCTCTGAGTGGCACTGCAACTATTGACTGGCGTGTAGTTTCACGACTCGTTCGTCCCGCACTTGATATTATATTTAAAAAAAAGTTAATGCGTGAAGTCGTAATCAACTTCATACAGCCGAGACCACGACTGCATGAAGTTGATACCGATTTGACGCATTAACTGCATGCATGAAGTCGGTTTCGACTGCATGCTGTTAATGCGTGAAGTCGTTATCCGAGACCTCTACTGCATGAAGTTGATAACGACTTTACGTATTAACCGCATGCAGTCGATCTGCAATGCCATCCGCGTTCAATATAATGATATATTTAGAGCCATGTTTACATTGCCAAGATATTGTAGGATGCGCTACAAATTTGTAGTGCATCCTGATATCATTTCATTAGCATGTAAACATACCGACGAGTTCGCTGCTGTGCATAGAGAGAGGGTTTCTTCTCTTAAACAGAGAGTGCTAGACAGTACAAATAGCATTATAGCTGCTGTAGTTGTAATTCGTCCATACTAGGACATTGGATCTCGGTTTATTAAATAAGTAATTGTATTGTATTGTACATATGTAATAATTTGTTAATGTTATTTAATTCTAATTCAAAACGTTTGTCATTCTATGAATTTGTCACGTCTGAAATAAATGTTTATTATTATTATTATTATTATTATATGTATAAAACATAGAGTGACATATGCTAGAATATAAACTATATTTCAATAGCCTCCAGGATTAGTAGTTAAAATATTTGACGGGACATTACAAATTCCCAAGCTCTATTCGGCATAGAGTCGTTTTGTGAACCGAACTTTCCTCAGTTGGTTTCTGGTTTGGATGTTAGGATAACAACTTTGTAGTTAAATTAGTAATTACGGGTAAGCCCACGAGTACCCACCTCTATTTCTGATTTGTGAACTATTTTAGCAAATACTTCCTTAGTCAACAGAAAAAATATTTTTAAAAATTCATCAATAACTCCCCTAAAGGTCGTATAAGACATCTTGTGGACAAAATGACTTGGAACAGAAGAAAAAACTCTCGCAAAGGAAAAAATTTCAAAAATGTAAATAAACCATTCAGTTTTTCATATTGCCCGTAGTTAAACAAAGAAAGCCCTTATAATGAAAAGCGCTAAGGAACCAACGTACATCAGTTGGATAAAAAGCAATATTATGAGCAACAGTGCTCATTATCGGTCGAGTGATCACCGCTGTGCACGCGTCGATCACGTCCCGATATCGGTTGAAACTTTTAAATAACTCGTACGTCACTTCGATGAATAAAATATTTTGTTTTAAAATTTAAATAACGAATTTTATAAAAATGTTTTTTTAAAGTTGTAGAAGAGTAAATGAAAATACAGTGTTGTGTTAAAAAAATATAAACATAAAAATGGATGTGGAAAAAAAACAAAACGCAGATGTATCTGTAGATGACATATTACAAGTGTTAGGACCGTTCGGGCGGTTTAATATTTTTAATTTTATTTTGATTTTGTTTCCTGTTTTCCTTGCTGGAATGTATTCGTCGGTTTACAACTTTGAAGCCATGGATCTTGACTACAGGCAAGTTGAACTTTTCACAAGGGCTGCATAATTAACAATTCAGGGGTACAAGTTTATTGTTATTACGTATATAGGTGTCGATTACGTATTAATTGTAACTACATGTTCCGTAACAAACACCATTTGATATAAGTTAAGTTGTACCTTTTGTTAGATAGGTAACACAATTAACTGCCTCCGTGGCCAAACGGCCGGACTGCCACGCAGAGGTCCCAGGTTCGATTCCCGGGACGAGAGAAATATTTGTATGGCCTACATTTATTTCTCTCTAGTTCAGGTGTAAATTGTGATTGTCTATGTGTGTGTCCATGGCACCCGCGAAACAGGGTTTCCCTAATGCGGGGCTATGCTGAGTGTGTGCGTTATTATTAATTTTGTAATTAAAGATTTCAACTTTAGTCTCTGTAATCCAATAAGTATTTTTAAAACGTTTTTTTTTATTATTAATTTGTGACTTGTTGATGTTGATGTTGATGTCTTGTGTTATTGTTTTGTTTTTCATCGGATGTTTGTTAATATTACGAACTGTGGCTGAATATGTATATGCGACGTCCTATGTGTTTAAATACATATTTATTTCAAAAAATGTTGAAATTACTATATTACGAGCGCATTTTAAATTTTTTAATAATTTGTGTCAAAAACATTTTTTTAAATATCAAATGCGCATTTGACCTCCGTCACTCTTGATGAAAAGTGACGATTAGATCGACGATGGAGCATGCACACTTAAAACATTAATCACAAATTACTAATGTTGTAATCGCCGTTTTTTATTTCTTCTAATGAAGAAACTTTCAAGTTTACAAAACAAAATCTGCTAGAAAAGCCCGCTCTTCCTGAAAAACAAAATATTTTTAAGAGAAACTTTAGGTTTTCAGTTTTACCTACTACAAATTAAAAATTAAACTATTTTTTTTTCAATTATCAGTCACCATAAGACCTGTAAAATTGCCCTAGACGATGGTTTGTTTGAAAAAATGTTTTCTTTCTGTAATACTTAATCATTAATAAAAACATTTGAAATTACCAAAAAAAAGGAATAAAAATTTTTTTAATTTATTTTTTTATGTTAACTGCCTCCGTGGCCGCTGCTCATTACCGTACTGGTCTGCCATGCAGAAGTCCCGGGTTTGATTCCCGGGCCGGAAGAAATATTTGTGTCGCCTACTTTTATTTTTCTCGTACGTTTAGGTGTAATTTGTGTGTGTTCATGGCACACGCGATACAGGATTTCGCTAGTGCGTGGCTATGGCTATGTGCGTTATTTATATTGGTGTAAGAGTTTATGTTGGAGCGTATCATGCACTCCTGATGCATAATACACTTATTAATGTTTCATATACCCTAGTTTGCAAATATTTAATTATCATAACACACAGGTAAAGTACAATAAAAGCTTAAATACTTAAAAGTAAAACAAGATGCTGGCAGCGTTCTCCCTTTGTATGGCTATGCTAATGCATTGGGCAAGGTAGCCGGCCTTTGGGTTTCCCAGACAGTCTGTTAAGTTTTCGAGTATTTTTTTCGCCCTAGTTTTATCTAAGAGATGTATTGCTCGCTTCTGTAACATTTCCCTTATAAACTTCATTGAATATAGTTTAAGTCAAAAATACCTGAACACTTCAAAATACTGTCTACTAGATTCTAGTAACTAGAAAGTAAATAAATAAATTGAAATAAACAAATACATTTGAAAGGTACTAATTTGCCATTAAAATAATAAACGATCACTTTTTCCTTACTGTAGAAAAACCTTTAATAATTATTATATAATTGTTTAATAATTATCAAATAATTAAATTAATTAATAATAGTATTGGCACTAATAATAAAGTGGCGAAATTCATAAATACATTTGAGCAAAGACTATACCTAGTACATTTTTTTTAATAACGTACATACTCCAACATCCAGATACATAAAAACTGTTTGATATGAAGAACGATGTACCTATTCATATTAATTTATTGCAATTCACATGTATAGTACAGGTTAAGATTGTAGTAGGTACATGTGTTACCCTGTAAGGGCGTAGCAAATTAAACTAATTGCATAGAAACATTTCAAACTTAAATAAATAATCAAGTACCATAGACATTGCATCATTATTTCTACAATTATTATTATATTATAGGTACATTTGTTGGTTTATAATTGAAACAACATTGGATTCACAATATACGGCAGGATTTAGAATAATAACGCATAAAAACCTAGTCCGCACACGCTAAGTGAGGCAAATTGAAGCGCTCCCAATGGGCCTACACGAGCGGGCGGGCCTTCAGTGCTCAAGGTCAAGTTGCACCGCGAACAGATCAAGAATTTTAGCTAAAAATGACGAAATGTGCTGTAAATGAGTGTAAAAATACGCCAGACAAACATAAAATAGATACTAACATCACATTCCACAAGGAAGTAACGCGTTTCAACTTGTATTTTTATATAAATATTCACTAAAACCGAAACTTAACCTACTACTAAAACTAGCCTACATGAATTTGATTTTTGCCTCACTTGTGACAGTTCGTTTGATATGAAATTATCATTCTATGCGTTATTATTGTAAGCGGCAGGATATATTTTCTTATTAAACAGCAGGTGCATACAAAGAATGGCAGAAGTGAGAGATGGTCAAGATGATATTAGCTTTTGATAGCCGAGTGTACATTTACAACGCTTGATACGTTTTGCGTTTACAAAGAACGCTAACAACATTTATGTCTTATTATAATTTTTATTAGATAGTAATTTAAATTGTCATTAATTTATAAGAGTAATTTATATTGAGACAAATAATTATGAAATTAATTGATTAATCAAACACTTTACACTTGTTAAATATATTTAATAAACATTTATTGAATGTTTATTATAATATATTTAAAAATGATTAATTGATTTTTATATACTACCATTATTTTCATATATTTTTTTGTGAAAATACCACTAGTTTGGTAGTATTATTCATTTTTTTAACAAGTACGCATTTGGCCTCCAACCCACGCGATGGAAAGTGACGATGAGCATGCTCACTTAAATAATGCCTATTCACTCTCGCCTTGAAAAGGCCCAAGTTATACCGTTCAGGGAACAAGTTTGAAAGCATGGAATTCCATTCCATAGCCGCGAGCCATATAAATGATACAAAGATGGCACACAAAGAAAAATTCTTACAATCTGACTGGACTCGAAGCAGTGTCAGTTACCACCGCTCTTAACCAAGACCGAATTAGCAGAACTTGATGGCGGCACTTAACATGGTTACTTATGTTCGTTAGTGGGTGTTTGATCACACCCCAAACACTCCATGCGCTATGTGTACACACGCAAATGTGTGCGTGAAGTGACAGGGCTACCCATCACTTTCTCGTACTATTCGTTACGTGGTCAACGTCAACATAGCGAAAATTCCAGCGCGAATCTTTTATCTATAATTCTATTACTATAATCTTAATAATTACACATGTTCATTAGGTATTTATATCGATAATATATTATAGTTTTCATTAATTCACTAAATAAAATAATATCGAAGATTTATTTTAAAAAATATATTAAAAACACTCAAAATGGTATATTTTGGAAAGGTTACTTCTAAATAAGGTAACTTTTTAATTACCTAGTTAATAATTAGGCATATTCACTACGTGATATTTATCGGCAATACAAATTGAAAAGTCGAGAATCCTTATCTACTAGCTCACGAACTCATGGCTTCTTATTATATTGATGTAATAAATCTGCACTATATAAAACAATAACTGAATGAGTCTCAGACATAAGTTTTTATTTAATTCGTTTCATGTTACGGAAAACGGAAGAAACTCCTCTTTTTATCCCGTTTAGATGACGATAAACAGCCGTACACAACACAATTCACGACCATTATAAATAATAACGTACAATGATGTTATATATTAACGTACTGTACAAGTTTCGTAATGAATAAATGAAAACTATTCAAATATCAAACGAAATCGGCTCGCCGACAGCCTTGTTGTCATTCAATCAATGTGACCGTCAATGTGCGGGACGTAGTGCGGTATCTAAAGCTAGGGAAGGTTGAAGGGTTTTCATTCTCGTTACTTTTTGTTATCTGGTTTGATGTACTTGGAAAAATAAGCCGTTTATTGGTGGTCATCATTGACTTACAAATAAATGGACGACGGGTCTAATACAAAAACCACGAAAAAAAATGTCCCAAGTCAACCTATTCGAAATTTAAATTGTTATGTCATCGCAGTATCACGCTGTCCGTAGAACAAATGAAGACTAAAGCGGAGTGTCGCGCTCTGTATACGATTTTAGCGCCTTACAAGTGCGGACACTTTTTAGCGCGGACCCGACGTCCATATAATTGTAAGTCAATGGTGGTCATACTAACTTGTCATACTGATAAGATCAAGAGAGTTGTTTATATAGGTGGCCATATTCAATTCAACCAGTATAAACAGCCTGTAGGCAAATTTACTTGACTTAATAGTAAAGTACAATCTCGCTCAAAATATAAAACGAAAGTTATGTGTAATTTATAAGTTTCGAATTTATAAGTCGAAGTTTTTCTAAAAAGAATCCGACGCAAATTTCTTTATGCAAAAGTTCTAATTGTGTTTGAATCAAATAATCATCATCGATGTACTCCTAATGTCTTTCCGTATCTGTTGAATCTCTCGACTGTTCATGCTCTAACTTCACTAATGCATTGAGCAATCTCAAGAGAGAAATGGGACCTTTTTTGTTTGACGTACTGACAAACATGCTAACACTGAAATATATGTATGTCTACACATGGAGCTAAATAAGGCGTTAAAATAATGATTATTACCATAGTGTGGACGGTTTACTAGTTTGCGTATTTGCCTATTATGTTCCTTTGATGTGTGGCGAGAAACCAGTAGAGCTAACACGATAAGGCGCGACTTGAAGCGACATAAAGCGCAAGATACTAATATTCTCGCATAGAAATCACACACTCTAAAAAAAATACGGAAACTTTCAGACGTCGAAACCGCTAGATTAGTTTACTTCAGCTACTTTCGCAGTCTAATAACATACGGCATTTTGCTTTGTGGTAATGCCGATATCAATAGAGTCTTTGTCCTGCAGAAACGTGCGGTTAGCGCAATTTACAATCTGACCGCAGAGTATCTTTGAAAAATAACTTTAAGGAAATTAACATTCTTACACTAGCGTCACAGCACATTTATGAAAGTGTAATTTCTTATAAGAGGAATAGTAATTTATTTATGAAAAATAATAACAGACACAACATTAATACGAGGAATAAAAATAAACTAGCTGTTCTTGATAGTCGTCTTCACAAAGTCACAAATTCATTTAAGGGGTAATGTTTACGCTTCTATAACAAGATTCCGGTTGATATACAAAATTTGCCAATCACGAGGTTTAAAACTATAGTGAACTTCTAAACTAAACTTCTGCGTACTTGGATGACAAAAATCCGTGGTAGTAACTCGTTTAGCTCATGGAGGTAGTCTCTCTGATGTTTGATAACAGAAAAATATATTGTAAATGTTGAATGTGTACAAATGTAATTTACAAAGAGCAACCACTGGAGTTTCTTGTTTATTCTTAGCAGGGGAATCTGCCTTACGAATGAGCGGTAGAGTTTAATCAATGTAACAATTTCAAATGTAATAATGCTTACCTATGAAATAAAGATAATTTTGATTTTGATTCTAAGTCGCTTTCGCGCCTTATTGTGCTAGCCCTGCAGCGCACGATAACGAGAGTTTGGTGTTTGTCGAATAGAAAAACAAGGTAAATACTTTGTCACACATGCTATCTACACATGGTGATTGTTTGCCAAATATATGATAATACGCAAATACAAATAGCCATATGAAGTGCCGCCATAGGAATTTATTTATGATTGTTACAGATTTTAGTATTGAATTTCAACGGCTTTTAAATATATTACAATTAATACAGCGAGATCTCTCGTCAGCTCCTGGTAGCTGCAAAGGTAACTGGCTGAGTGAGAAACTTCGTAAGTTTCTCACAAAAAAAACCGTGTTCCGTGCGATCTTTTGTATATATTAGTTTCATTTCGCATGTCATTTTTTTTAAATTTATTTTGTCGTTTTCCAAAAATTTTACTTCTCAAATTACGACACTTTATTTTTGATACATACTTGAATTATTATTGAAAGACAAATGCAATATTCGACCACAAAATTGAATCATACACTTCCATGCAATGTCAGAATTAGGAATTTTTCTTAAAAACTCCTTCCTCCCATTGTGTTCATATCAACTGGAAGCATTCAAGGCATTTGTTTGTTTACAATCAGGGGAAAAAATCACTTTAACTAATATTTCTTAGACATTATTTAGAATTTATCCATCAATGCCTAAAACTATAGACAATTTAAAAATACATGTTTTCATAAACACAAAACGGTCTCCTCTACGAGTTTAAGACTACACACTTTACCAGGGGTTATGATTTTCTGATAATAAGATTCCTGTTGATATTCAAAATTTGCCATTTACAAGGTTTAAAACTATAGCGAAACAAAAACTTTACACTAAAAGTTATTTATATAGCCTCTGCGCACTTGTCGACAAAAATCCACGATAGTGATCCGTTTAACTCTTGCAAGTTTTATTGATCTATCAAATTTGAAACAAATGTTGTAAATGGTAGGTAATTTAACAAATAAACAAATGTTGGTTTACAACGAGCAGTACGAATGAAAGTTTAACGTGAACATTTCAAATACATTAAGTTCACTTAAATAATCTTTACTTCTTATGTAACATTTGCTTACCTATGAAATAAAGATTATTTAAGTTTGAGTTTGTGTTAAGGTTACCTTATATTGCCACCGCTCCGCGGCGCAGTGTCCACGAAGCTGCAGTAAACCCGCTGCAGCCCGCTGCAACGGATTTACGGTATTGGGAGTGTGTGTGAGAGAAGTGTTTAAGACTTACCTATTTCTAAGGGTGTTAGTGAACTTACAGACACATGGGACTTTTCAACTTATGTCTCAGAATGATGGGCGCAGAGGCAGTGCACCTCAGATCTTAGCGATTTAAAGCTCTGAGTGACACTGCAACTGTTATGAACAGGCGTGTCGTTTACCATCAGGCTCACGACTTGTATGTCCCATCACTTACAATCATAAAGAAACTTAATTCTTTGACCCACTGCCTCTCAAGCAGAAGCCATGTTTTCGAATCCAGATTCGCTCTGAGTTTTCGGAATTTATGTGCAAAATTTAATTCGAAATTTACCAGATCGGTGAAGGAAAACATCGTGTTGAAACCTGTACGTCTTAGATGGTTCACAACCCTCGTGAAAAGTGTGAAGTCCCCATACCGCATTGGACGCAAATGCAGTGGGATGTATAATGTACATCTATACAGAGAGACATTGAGCAGATATCACGGGACTCACGTAACTTTGCGCATGAATGTGTCTTGGCAAAAATAACACTGACATACGTCATAGGTCGGTTGCAAGATGGCAAAAACCACAAAATTGCTAAAGCGGCCACGCGGCCTGATAGAGCCATCCCCTTTAAAAGTTAAGTTGTCGTCAACCGTGTCATGTCATCCTGGTACTTTTTGTTACATCCCTTGTAGAGAAAACTAATTAAATGACATGGAAATTTAACGTTACAAAGTACATTGTACAAAGAGTTAATTAAATTCAAATGTTTTCAGTAAAAATAAGTAAATTACCGTATGTAGCGTAACCGAAAAGGTGTAATAAACTGCCTCGGTGGCCGAACGGTTACCATGCTGGTCTGCATCGTGGAGGTCCCTGGTTCAATTCCCGGGCCGGAAGAAATATTTGTATGGCCTACACTTAGAATAATAACGCATAAAAACCTAGTCCGCACACGCTAAATGAGGCAAATTGAAGCGCTCCCAATGGGCCTACACGAGCGGGCGGGACGTCAGTGCTCAAGGTCAACTTGCACCGCGAACAGCTCAAGAATTTTAGCTAAAAATGACGAAATGTGCTGTAAATTAGTGTAAAAATACGTCAGAGAAACATAAAATAGGTACTAACATCACATTCCACAAGGAAGTAACGCGTTTCAACTTGCATTTTTATGTAAATATTCACTAAAACCTACTACTAAAACTAGCCTACATGAATTTGATTTTTGCCTCACTTGTGACAGTTCACAGTGCACAGTGTGATATGAAACTATCATTCTATGCGTTATTATTCTAAGGGCCTACATTTATTTTTCTCGAGAGTTTGGGTGTAATTTGTAGTTGTCTATGTATGTCTCCATGGCACCATCGATACAAGGTTTCCTTTCATTAGGGCTAAGAGTGTGTGCGTTGAAAAAAATAAACGCCATTTATAACTAAACTAACTGTAACTAACTAAAGAAATACTGCCTCCGTGGCCGAACGGTTACCATGCCGGACTGCCACGCAGAGGTCCCAGGTTCGATTCCCGGGCCGAGAGAAATAATTGTATGGCCTACAATTATTTCTCTCGTGAGTTTGGGTGTAATTTGTGGTTGCCTGTGTATGTGTCCATGGCACCCGCGACACAGGGTTTCCCTAGTGCGGGGCTATGTTGAGTGTGTGCGTTATTTAAATAAAAAAGTTAAGAAAGCAACAATGTGGAAGTGGCATTTTTAAATAGCAGACTTGCTATTTTTGTTTATTTTGCAAATGGCGGTATTCTCGCTGTTACCTGAGATTGTTTTGTTGTTGGCTGATCAGCGGATGTACGGAAGTGTAGATATTTAATAACGCACACACTCATAGCCACAGGGTTATAAAATAAATAAATATAAGGTTTCCCTAGTACAGACTAGGGAAACGTTATATTTACTTCTGAATAATAATTTTGTTGAATAGACGAAGCGGAATGTACCTTAGCAGTATTTCTATCTTCACAGTGCTGCATGTTTGCCCAAAAATATTTTTGTTGTTCACAGTTCTGCTCATTTGCGGGCGTAAAATTTTACAATTGAATTTTTTTTCCATACATTTAACACTTTCTCAACTAGAGAAATCTAGATAAATCATCGAGACAAGAAAACTATGCTCGAAAAGTCGAGAAATCAAATACCTTTTTCAATTACAGAAAAATTGGCTTAAAAGTTGCGCGATCTTTGCATTCCTTAGGGTCGCCTCAAATTACCGCAGCCAGGCATCCATGACGATGCATTAAAATGAGCAATGCAATATAAACTTTATGTTCCACATGATAAAGTTTTTTTAAACAAAAACGCAAAAATTAAATGCAGCAAGCGGCGACAGGCGCATTTTATAAAGTGCGATATATAATCCTGTAAAAGATATTCTCTATTAAATAAAGCATTTCTTATATCAAAAGGCGCATCCTGTCTGTTGGCGAGACACTTGCCTAAGTAATTTTAAGAAGAGAAAAAAGGGCGAAATAATTAAAGAATCCTTTGGGATTTTTGGAAACGTATTCCTCCAGCTATATTTCAATGACAACAACTGAATATCAAAAAACATAACGTCAAGAAGAATACAAATTCAAAAGGAATAAAAACTATAAAACGTGTCAAAAAGCATATGCCCGAAGGCTGGCAGCTTGTGTCGCCACGGGCAACACAAAGTGTTCCTTAGCTTTTCGACAACATAGTATAATTTTTTAGAAAGGCAGAGAGAGGCTGAGTGGGACAACGTCGGGCTGCATAGCGCGAACTTTGGTGGTTGTCTTGGACTTTACTTATTTAAGAGTGGCGGCGGCGGCGGTTCTGCGCCCGCGCCCCCCGCCACTCTGAAACCACTTTAAAACACTGTATTCTGCCTTGCGCCATTATCATAGCCACTTTCGAATTAATTTGTCTTCTATATTCATACAGCCCAATAAAATGCTAATAGTCGTAAAAGTACAATCCTGTGTCCAGTTTAAAAAAAAAGCAAATAAATAGTCACTTTTTTACGAAATCTCCAATATTGTTGAATGCTATTCATTGTGGCACTTAAGTAATTTTAATCTTATAATAATATAATTATAAAATAACTTAAATAGTAATCATGATTATTATGTTTTCGCAAAGAAACTGCCCTGCTTTTTGGTGGGCTTTGAAATTCAAATGGAAAAGCGTTCTTTTTTGAAAACAGTAAAAACGATTTTTATTAATTTTTTTTTATTTATTCTTTACTCAATCAATCAAATGAAATACAAACATCGTGTCATATCAAGTGAAGGAATCCACAACCAAACTCAATAAAATACGTAATGCCTGTTGAATCTACAGTACCTACTGCCTGGTAAAGTGGATTTAAATAATAATGTTTAGGAAAGCAATCGTAATTCGCAAATAACCTTGGATTAGAACCATTGTTACACGAATCGGTGTCACGTCGCGATGTATCTGTTTCATATTGTTCCCGGGCCGCTATAATTCCCATATTAACTGGTGTATCTCCGACGCTCTTCCGGTATACCTTGATTGAGTGACAAACTTAAATACCTGCCTAACAAATCAAAACTCCGACAGGTACACAGATCATGGCCCGCCAAAGTATACACATCATACCCATGGTGTACAGAAATGATATATGGCTGTCATCCAGTAAATCTTACTGTGAGTACTGGGAATTATGGGATAAAAAATGTATTTTTTTATAAATGTATTATAACATACAAAATATTTGTTTTGTATGTATTATTGATCACCCAGAGAACGAAAGATTTCAGTCTTATTCTTACCACAACTGACCACTCAGGGTTCGCGCGCGACTGTAATGGTACCTATTTGTTTAGACAGAAAGTTTGACCATAACCTAGGGTTTCCACGCAATTAAAAATATGTTAAATATCAAAATTTTATTGCCCTCTTACATCTTAACGTAAGCAATGTACGGGCATTTTCGAGATTTTATTTACATAAAAATAAAAGGGTTTTGTACGCTAACATCCATCAACCGGGTCAGATTATGAGCCATGTCTTTACCGGAATGAATCATGAATGAATGAATTTAAAAAAAGTTATACAGGTAAACACCGAATATATTAATAGTATCAATGCAAAATCCAATGTTAAAGGGATATTAATAATCGTATATATTCAATAAAGAAAATTGTTCAATAAAAAATTCGCAGTTTCAGCAGCACCGTCACATTTCAAAACCAGAATGCAGTAGTAATACTCACATTCCTGATTGTTGTTGTTATTATTATTTATTTATTAAATAAATGATATTATCACTGACCAAAGTAAAGAAACAAATATGTACTAGAACTAAATTAAACCAACGAAATGTACTCAAAGTGTCGGCAGTGTTCCCAATTGTAGTGCCTAATTTTCCTTATAACATTACAACACAAACTTATAACACAAATTTCATAAATCATGTTTCACAAAAGGGTATAATACTATTTAATCCTTAAAGAAATATTTGATCTGTTGTAAATGTGAACTATTTTAAATTGGTGCACGATATTTATATTTTTGTGTATATAATTATTAGTTGCTCCACGGATAAATTGTAAATGAACTGCATTCAAATAAGTTAATATTTGTTATTCAAAAATAATATTTGATGCTCTTTTTTATCATTGGTCTTTCCTTTTAACGACTTATGACATTTATAACCAGTATATCTTATGTATCTATCTCCTAATAAATCTTGGTTGCTTGGTTGCACCCTCCACACTCTAAGGGAGTTTAGTGCGGTCAGGTTGCTCCCCTTGAAAAAGCAGAACGTGACGCGGCAGCGGCCTGTGAGTGCCAGAAGCCAATTTGCTTGCGTTTCCAAACATTTTTTCAGGTCAAATTATATTGTAATTAATATAATATTAGTACACACACATAATCAACATTTACTTAGCTTAAAAAATAAGTATCTAAATTTTATTTTTACTGCTCATTTGTCATAGTTTCGAGGCCCAACATAAAACTATTAAAGTTAATTTATACAAATCAAACATTTTTTGCGTGAAATTACAGACACATGGAACTTGTCAACTTATGTCTCAGGGTGACAGACGCAGTAGCAGTGTCCCACTAATCTTTACAATTTAAAGCTCTGAGTGGCATTGCAACTATTATGGACAGGCGTGTCGCTTACTACCAGACTTGTTTGTCTCGTCACTAAAATAAAAAAACATGTAAAAAAATGAAACTATTTTTCCGGATTTAAATCGCGTATATTTGTTTTTTCAAACAAACCGACGTTTCGGGCCCTTTACAGGTCCCTTGGTCACAGTCAACCGTGAAGTCAAAGTCGGTTTGTTTGAAAAAACAAATATACGCGATTTAAATCCGGAAAAATAGTTTCATTTCCTATGTGTAACAATCGCGAAAACCTAAGAACTCGAAAGATGACTGTTTTAATTTTTCTGTACGTCGTTTTTGCAAATTTAAAAAGATCATTTAAATACATGCCGTATAAAAGTACTTAGGTGGTCAAAAACAATGCTTAATAAAGAAATTTTAAAGCTTTCGTATTGTTTTCATTTGTCTCCTCCGACATTTGCCAGTCAAAAATATTATCGTATTTATTACGAACTCTGTGGAACGAGTAGGCTGTTTCGTTGAGCCATTGTTTCTACAAGTTCAATCTTAGACGGGATATTTTTTACAATCGCCAATCTCTTTCCAGATGTTCAATCCCGGAATGCGAGAACGAAACATCACTCAACTACACCATACCGCACATCGACGGCAAACCGTCCAAATGCCTACGATACCCACGGTTCGACAACTACACGTTAGACTTGAACGACACCTGCTTGCCTAATCACTACGACCCTTCCAATGTGATTACATGCGAGTCCTTTTTGTATTTGGAAAGTCATTCTATTGTTAAAGAGGTAAGTGTCATTTGGTTTTTGTCGTTTGAATCAAGCCTACCCAGCCAAACCCTTTGCAGACGACTTACTCGGCGCGTACGGTTTTTCTTAGCATACACGCCCATGGCTACACACGGGGACTTACCTTATGCAAGTTAAACATCAACCGTGTATCCGGTAGTTTTAGCAAAAAGAGCTCTGTCGCAAATTTAACGTAAAGCGTTAGTCACTGTAGTGTTTGTCTTTCTGCACTGTAGCACGACAAGCACTATTAATGAATGGTTCGATTGATTTTCTTTTTATGTGAGACGGTTTTTTGTTGTTGTACTTCACAAATGTACTAGTATAAACAGATCCGTGACAATTCAGGACTGTTCTTGGGTTAATAGTCCTTCTTTGAAGAGTGATATATATTAAATAAAAATAAATAAGTATTAGAGAACATCACATGTTGCTCTGATCCTAAAATAAGTACCACATTACTGTTTGGCGGCAGAATTAGGTACGTATTTTCCTGGACGAACTCTTTCACAAGTACTACTACGTCTAGTCTACTGCCATATCACAGATTAAAGCATAGTACATTATTAGGTTTCAAAGTTCTTGTCGCATCCAACCTCCATAGATGACCAGCGAGCTGACAGAATTTCAAACCTCTAAATCATTAAACCTCTGACGCGAGAAGACGACTCCCCTGGACATCCTACAATTGCTCAGACAGACCCTACACATCTACTGTGAAGCTATTTGTTGTTTCTAGCAAAGAAACGTTTTAGACCCCATGGTCACGGATGATTTTAGATACGAAAAATTAGTTTCATCTATTTATTTTACTATTTCTATTGGATCACAATTGTCATTATGCGTTTGCATTCATTCCTAATGCTTATAGTAACGGTTAAAAATTCTTCGCCTGCTGATCTGTTCCCTAACAAATTATGAGTTGGCCGTTGTCAATGTTAGAGTGAATAATCATTTACTAAGCAACATCAAGATCAGAGATCTTATTTTTTATTGTTGCATGCGCAGAGTCATTTAGGTTTTTTATTTTATTCTAGCGAAATTATGAATTATTTTGCATAATGGTATGCAACAACAATACCAGTTTTATTTATCTATGTAAATTAAATACACTAATAACATGCATTTCAAGCTTTAGCTTCGTTTATTTTGGTTTAGCTTATGAATCTACTTACATTGCTCTAGACTTTTTAAGCAACCTGGAAATAGGACGAGATTTTCAATAAGGCTGTATTTTATTGTGTGTTGTAAATTTCAAATTAAATTTTAAATTCTCAAAGAAGCAAGCCCGGATTCGAATTCACAACCTTTGCTAGATACGCAGGCCACACCGCGAGAGAAGCTAAGCTAACTTGGCTTAGGTCACGTCGCCGGAACTTCTTTCCGTACTTCGGTTCACACCGCGAACTAAGCAAACCGAGCTAACTAAACTAACCCAATACTATGTAAAATATATGTCGCTCTGCTGCCGCTCTTGACCCCCACACGTATCCATAGTCACTATATTTTCTAAGCTTAGCTTTGCATGCGCGCGTGTCCTTTTTTTATTACTTGACGGAATCTGCTTACAGATACCCCCACCCTACGGGGGCAGAGCCGGGGTTATGTGGGACTGAGCTGAACCCTGAACGGGAGCAGCCCGACCACGCCAAACTCCCGGGGTGTTCCTCCTCTCCGCTGCAGGTGAAGGCACGGTTACGCTATCGTTCGCCTCCACCAACAGCTGGCCGCGCCGAGCGCAGCCCCTCCCCGAGAAGAGAGATACAACGGTCCCCCGACTTCAAATGTAAGGCTCACCGAACACCAGACGGCTTTCCATCTCGGGCCCCTCCATGCTGGACGAACTCCCCCGTGTTCGCTACCCAGGAGCCATGGGCGTGAAGTTCAGAGGATACTCTCGCAGCCCCGCGGTGGATCTGTTGGTAGGCTCCGCCGCAACACCCTACATGCATCCGTGTGGACTCTCCGAAGAGAGACCCTTGGAGCGCCCACCGCACGGGACAATCGCCCAAATTCGGCAGCGGAGAACAGGACGAGCAGCACCGACACGTGTCTTCCCCCGCAGCCCCACCGCCACTGCACCTACACCCTAAGCGGGGGCTACGCCGCCAGAGTCGCGGAGGACAGGACGACCGGCAACGACACACCGACACGTCTCTTCCCCCGCAACCCTTCCTCCCCGCGGCGGAATGCGTCTGCGCGGACCCGCTCGCCCTAGACTTAGACAAGCCCGCGTGATACGCCCTCCTCCTTGGGCCGCTCCGCTTGGGATAGCTCCATCGGCCGGCCCGTGGGTACCTCTTAATTTCACCATGAAATGAAATCGTCCACGGCTACTAGAGCCCCCCGCCACGACAATACATGAACCCAGTCGGGGGGTTCGCGGTGTGGCCTGCGCTAATGCTACCACGAGCTTCACATAATCACGGCCTAGACATTTCATCAAAACTACCCCTAAATAGGGGTTATTAGGATATTAAAGTTTGTCGTTAATAAAATGTAATTACTAATGATGACTGTACGAATGTACGAGTGTACGAGTTGTACGAATGTTCCGGTAATTTTCCTTTATTATCTTTTCGAGATAGATATCCTTTTGATCCCCGTATCAAGTAATTTGTATTAAAGTGTCCTTTCTCTATTCAATGTAAATTATGAAGCTTTGCTTCGTAACATTTGTATCTTTTCAAGTCAGTCTCGTTCTGAATGGACGTGACGTCAAACGGAACGACTCTTTTGATTTTAACCTAAAGATATTCCTTGTTCGGTATCAAAGCTGCCTGCCATCCAAATACATATACAGGACACGTCTACGGCTATGGGACACGGTGGGAAAGTACTTTAATTAAACATTGGCCCTCCTTATCATAACTACCTTAATCGAATTTTTGCGAAATTTAGTGATTAACATATCTAGGATCAACTAAATGAGATCTACAAACCCCTCTAATCGGTTGTTTTATATCTTATTAAGTATCACTTTTAATATTAAGCGAAATCCGCGTAAGGGCGCATTCCCATTATGTCGTGACGACAGATAGTAGTGCAATGTTAAAGTGTTGTGGCTTGTATATTTAAAAGACGTTGTTTACTGTTTTTTGCGTGTAGTAACTACTACATAATAACAAAGTTTTCTGTTTCTTGTACAGCTTTTAATTAGTCCTTTCGTTACCCACCCTGATTTGTATGTTAATTTATTTTTCAGTTTTATTATTGGAAAACAAAGTTGGTATAGAAGGTAAAAAAGATCGTAAAATATCAAACGCTTTGTTCAAGGACTTGTGTTTGTATATGTCAGAAAAGGAGAGCCTAAATACTCTGTAAATTTTCGTAGGTTTTCGTTAGAACAACATCTTTTGTAAGTAAACGTGGTATCAGGGAGTTTCTTTTTTTGCAGTTTAAAGAAATACTATGAACTTTAACATTTACAAATTTAGGGAAATAAATTATAATTAAGGTTGCAATAAATAGACCGAATACCGGGTATTCGGCCAGAGGTGAGCCCGAACAGCCGAATATTTGACTAAACGTACGTGCGTCAATCAGACGCACGTACGAAAGTTGATAATAAATAATTTTGTAAAATAAAACAAAGAAAGTATTTTAACTTTTAAGTATATAATAAATTTATGAGTTACCGAAGAAAATAATTGCTTCTTTCACTTCAGTTTGATTATCTTCCAAAACTTGGTGGTTGATTTTGTTAGCGTTTATTTAGTCATAAGGAAACTACATAATAAATAAGTGGTTGATATATTGCTTTTCTCGATCTCTTAGAAAAATAACTTAAGTCCACTTGCATTAAAATTAAGCACGTCTTAAACCAAAGCTTGCAATGCAAACGACACTCTTAATACATTGTGTTAAGAGTGTCTTATCAATTTAAGTATTGGTTTAAGACGTACGTAAGACTAGTGTTGCATTTTCCTTTAGATAAAGAAGCGGAAAATTGTGCTTTCGATAATTTATCCTATATTTTCAGCATTAATAAAAGTTACATGATAATTTCTTATTTCTTTCTTCTATTTTTAGGTATTCAAAAAATAGACCGAATAAGGCAAATACCGAAAAGTGAAGTTGCAACTCTAATTATAATGCGTTTTACTGTAATGTATTCCACAACACAATAATAATAACAACATTTCGCAAATTGACGTTTTCCGGAGGCTAAAAATACCAAGTGCCTTATACGTGCATCATTATGTATTTCAATATGATTAAATAATTTCAGAAATAATTTCTCGTATTGTCGCTGTAAATTACAATGTAGAAATGTCTTTTGTAACTCGCAACGCGGACGCATAAATCATGATAAACAGTTATACTTGTCACTACCAGAGGCGTTGCACAATTCGCCATACCAATATTTTACGTAGAGTTTTTTTTTATACAAACTGACGGGACTAACTGGTTGCAGAACATGTACTTAGGATGAAATAGAGAAATGTTTAAATATTGCCAACTCCTTTTCTAAAAAAATACAATTACTGCATTTCCCTTACATAATTCTTTTATGCCTGGTGATAAGCGACAGGCCTATCCACAGTTTCGGTGCCACACAGAGGTTTAAATCGCAAAAATCTGAGGGACACTGCCACCCTTACCTCACCTATTTTGCCATTTGCCAAGCATTATTGCGTTCCGATGTTAGGGAGAAATTATTTTCGTGAAATTTTGTTGATGAAATTACAGGCACGTCCCATACTTGTCAAGTTATGTTCCTGGGTGACGGACGGCACCTTTATCCTTCACAACTGGAACGCAGTAATGCTTACTTTACCGCTTGGCGATAGAAATAGGTGGCAGTACTTCCTTGGATTAACTCTTTCACAAGGATATCTACTACTGCTGAAATTCGGTTGAGCCAGCGTGAACGTTGCCCTTTGGGCTCATGCTCAGAATATAAACAGAAACCTTAATTAAAAATACCATGTCAAATCAATCCGAATGTTTGAAACCTTCTAGCCGTGAAGACATAAAAGGCAATTGTCACGTGAACAACGCGCATTTGATATGCTCCAGCTATTTTCAATTTTAGTTAATCAACTCTGAAATTTTGTACAGTTGCCGTTACAAAAATAACACCAATCCCTCGCCAAATAAAAAAATTAGTTCTCCTTTGAATTAGTTCATAAAATAATCTACAATCATCTAATTATACGAGGTCTTTGACCTAAGCTACCGATAAAAACTAGAACACTAATGTATGTTATCGAAGGTAATTGATATTCTTATCTAACAATACATAATGCTAATGTAAGTATGTGAGAATATATATAATAAGATGTCAACAAATCGCGTAAATAGAGCAACATTTAATTTTGTTCACGTGAACTGAGAATGATGGCTTTTTTGATATTAGGCCTTCGACCTTCTTCAAAGAATCTTTGTCATAGTCTAACATTTTTAGTCTCCATTACCCGCCCGAGCAATTACGACTTTCTAACGTGGTTATATTAAGTTGTTTTGTTTTCAATTTAAATACGCAAATAAATTGGGTAATTCCGTAGTATATGACATATAATTTACTGTAAGTTAGGAGCCTTGATAATGACCTATTGCAAAGTCTACAAAATCCGGTGGTGTAACGGTCTCTAGATGTTTTTGTCCAACAAAGACTTTGCTATAGTCGCCACTGACGTCCTTGAATAAGCCGATGATTTTGCCCTTAAAATATTACATAAATCCTTAACATACGTTCCACCACCATACATAACTTCACCTCAACATACATGTTTAATTACACATAAGAGTCAGATCACAACGCTGCTGCTCAGTTTACGTAACGTAAGGGCATTATCTCACGTCTAGAGAAAGATACTAGTATACGCGCACATAGTTAAATTCCGATAGGGTGTTAAATTCCGATAAAGAGTTAAAAGTCAGATAGAACTGTTTTGAAAGAGATAACTAACAATCTAGTTAATTCTGTAAGGCTCAATTTACATTGCCAATTGCATAATGGACTTTATTTTTTTTATTTATTTAGTTCAAAACAGTCAACTATGGTCCTTATAATATACACCTTAAGGTGATCACGAAACGATAGGACTGCTCTAGAGCAGTCAATGCAGTCAATTCGCGCAGCCGTTTTGTTTAAGTTGTGCAGTAAAGAAAAAGTGGCTTTGTTATGCCTGATCGACTTTTTTTTTAAAGTCGGAGAATTTCGATGAGAAACAACAACATACACAATAATTCTCAGTACTAAAAAAACCGACCTCAAAAGTACGTGGAATTACTTCTATTTGCAAAGTTTTTTAAAAATCGTTTAACGGAAAGTGCGCAAACCCGGATTCATCCCCTAGTTCGCCACTATACGGAACTTGACACAGGAGATAATAAAAATCGGTTCTCATTACTCAAAGTATATTGAGAGAAAAACGCCTTGAATTAGAGAATAGCAAAATCAACCATTAAAATAATGGCTCCTTACAATAAAATTTAGGCGCTATTTATAAAATTTAATCTTCATGCGTGAACAGCCACTCTTAGAGGTGGATGACTTTCTTCAAAATGAAATGGGACCACTATGGAGGTACCCTCTTTCCAACAAAAAAGAATCATGAAAATCGGTGCACAAATACCGGAGTTATCGCGTAACATACATACAAAAAAAACATACAGTTGAATTGAGAACCTCCTCCTTTTTTGAAGTCGAATAAAAAAACAAATACAAGCTTCGATGGTTCCATGATAGTAACACGTACAACGCTCTCGACGTTCGCGCTTACCTATACAATAATGAGTTCGGACCTAGGCATCTACTCCCAATCAACGACTGTCAAATAAGTAATACTCGACCAAATCAAAAAAGACAATGTAAAGTATGAAGCTTCACTCATATTTTCGACTTTCATTTTATTTATTTCGAAAAAAAAGCCTGTGCGCGCACAGGAACCTTATAAGTTCAGGTTCTGACACCAGATCAGCCAGTGTACGGGGTTGTCACAGACCTCTGTCACTTGACTTCATCCGGTTCTTCGAGAGGCTAGTGCCTCAGGTGAGCCGCCGAGGGTACATTTACAGTACCCTCCCTATCATCCCGATAGGTACCGGAGCTGTAGGCACTATCACTTCCCGTTGCGCTTTGCATAACTTGCGGTTGCCACCGCTAAGCCGTCGACTCTGAGTCCACTACAAAATCTCCTCATTGGTGGCGGAGCTGTAAGACACGCTCACTTCCTGACGCCAAAAAACGACTTCTCTCCAGTTCCTAATAACCTAAGCGGCTGGAGAGACCGGAGGAGCTTATCCTCTACTAGCTCTCCAGGCTAGTGCTGGAGATGCCAGTCGCAGTGCCCTGCGACGATGTCCGGACATAGCTTCCAACTTAAAGGGCAACTCACGTGGGCCGTGTGTGTCCTCGCTTCAAGCCCTCAACTAGACGCCCCGGCCACACAAAACCGGGGCAGACAAACTTGACTGTGTCTGTAGCTAACCACACAACCCCAGCGAGTCCATACCCAAGTCCGTATCCACCAGAGACGCCCGCGAAGGTGTATCACTGGCGGGAGCTAGACCCGGACGCCCTCTGTACCCTGGTCTTGCCGTCTAGCCCGTAGTCTCTCCGGAAAACCCTATCTCTCGAGTCGGTAGATAAAGACCTAAAATTGGGCAGTGTAACAAGCGTTTAAGTGTTATGTACAGTCGATGCCATGATCTACCTAACCCCCAGCTGACCTTTTAGTTCTGAAGGCCTTCTTACGCATTCAAGAGACAAAATATAAAGGAATTACAGCTTTATGGTTGAATTTTGTATTCTGTATTTAACTAAGTATACGTTAAATATCAAATTGTTTAAAAAGTTTCTTAAAATATAATTCACTAGTGATGCTATAAAAAAGTCGTACTAAAAATAACTTTTATGGTTAAAGGTTCAGTTTATTTAACACATTTCTTTACACTGGTCTACTCAAAACAATTACAAAAATTCGCTACCATTCTCTTTTGCGGCGAAGTAAAGTGGACATTAAATGGGTGGGTATTATATGTCGATTAAAATGGCTGTAAATTAGACAGCATAAATAACAATGGCTCCACATCCTCTTTTAAAATGCATAATTTGCAAACACACGTTGAAGACTGAGCACATTATGGAACGTTTAGAAGAATTGTTATGACTATATTTCAAGTGATAAAACGGATAAAAATGTTTAACAACAGTAATCGCATTGAAATAACATATTTAGCGAAATTGTCTACGCGTCGCGGTCGCTTGCGCACAATAATGATTCAAAATCAAACTAGTTAACGCTCTTACAATACATAAATTGTGAACATGAGTTAAGTAAACGCTAATAAAGTCTAAATTAGTGATTCTTTATACAAACCGTTATGAAATTAAATTAAATGAGAGAATTTACTTATTTCATTTAATTAATAACAATAAATTGAAAAATAAAGTAATATGCCAGACACGTGCTAGAAAACCACAATTATGGCATGGTCTCAAACTAGGGCATTTCCTGTAGGCACCGTGAGTATCAGACGCGCGCGACGCGCGACGAGACGCTTGGTTGCAGTTCCGCGGCTTCGCGCGTTATTTGAGCGCAGTGAGGCGTCAGACGCTGACCACACTGTGATCCGGGCGCACAAATGTGAGCGTCGCGTCGTCGTTGTAGTTGAAAAACAGGACGCGACGTGACGTTTCGACACTGCTCCAGTGTGAGTTGAGCCTAAGTCAGTCAGCAGTTACCTATGTAGGGCAATTTAAATGATAATTATTGTAAAATGTAACGAGTTGTGAAAATAATGTGAGAAAAGGTGCGCCTGGTGGTTACCGACACGCCTTCGTCCATGCAGTGCAACTTTAAAACTGCCCTTCACAGGGCACTGCCACTGCGCCCGTCACCGTGAGACATAAGTTGACAAGTCCCATGTACCTGTGTGTCACTAGGCATTACTTTATCCTAATGACACGGCCCTTGTTAAAGACTCTGCTCTACTGACTATTCGACGCTCGACTGAAGACTCTCCGACCGAGCTTCGAGCAGTCAACAGCCCCTGAGGATGCCTTATGGAGAGGCGAAACACGTGTCGGGTGTATTTTTGGTGGTGGTTTGTGACTGTAGTTGCGCTTGCGTTATTTATTTTATTAATTTTATGCTTATTTTATTCAACATAAGCGCAGCTATTTTGCCGATTTAACCTTCACTGGGTTCGCGGAGTAGCAAATTAATTTACTTCCATTTTTATTAACATGGACTTCAGCAAAGAAACGCCTGAATCTATTAATTACCTTGTTAAAAATATTGAGGCGCAAGTTTTTTCACAATGCTCTTCTTCATTCATTTCATGTACAAAACGTAATAACGCGTAGGGTAAAAGCCGGATAGTTGCGCCACGGGGATACTTGCCACGGTTTCGAATTAACTATGTTACGGGCGTTTGTGGCAGTAGCGAGCTACTACAATTGTAAGTACCCCTCCCGCAGACCTCAGTGCCACGTCAACCGTCAGTTTAGATGCACGCGTTTTGTCCGTGTGAGCGAAAATCTTCCGCGGCGAAACTTCGATAGGCGTTGAAACTATATTGGTAAGTAATTTCTATTGAATATTTTTATTACTGATTGTCTTTTCAGTCAACTTTTTGTTTCCTTGCGTGCATTAGAGTTTACATTACACTATTTATAACATTTTATTGCTAAATTTTTTTTATTTTTTTTCCAAATAAAAAGGGCAAGTATCCGTATCAAAAAGGATAGTCGCCCTAGAAACTAGTCGCCCTGGGGCAACTATCCGCAACTATAAATTATTTTACGAGCAAAGGGAGATTTTTTTCTTTTTATGTTTTTAACTCTTTGTGGCTATAATTAAGCTTGAATAAAATAAATATTGAGGTTGTGGGTTCAAGGCCCACCCGTGTCAGATATTTTTTTGAATGACTTATTAAATAAAATGAAATAAATGGTTAACTTTTTATGTCTTCATTTCTAGGTGAGCAAAATGCCTCACAAGTATCAACGTAAAGCAGGCGTGGTGGAGGCAGGAAGAGAATACAAATTTACAGTTCTGACAGTGAAAATGAAGAAAATATATATATATTAATACGAAATCACTCAAAGGAAAAGCCACCAAAGGACTACCAACCAAATCAAGATCGAGAGATACTGAAAAGAAAATAAAAGTCGAAAATGCTAATTTAAAAATAAAAAATATAAATAAACAAAATTCTGATAATGATTATTGCGTAGAATGTTTCGAGAATTACAATTTTACTAAATCGAAATCAGATTGGATTCAATGTCAGATATGTCGAATGTGGTTGCATGAAACTTGTACAACATTCGAAAACAATTGCATGAGATGTGGAAAGATGAAAACCCTTACTTGTGATGACTAATATTAACTAATGCTAATGCCAAAGTTGATTGCCATATGTTATATTTTTAAGCTAAATAATAATTTTGTATTAATAACAACTAACTAATTTAAGATTTGGAGGTTATTTTTGTTATATTTTCATAGTTTTAAAACAAAAAATTAATAATGTTGATTAGTTCTTAACAAAAGATTGCAGTAAATAATAAAGACTGATTACGTTAATTGATATAAATTTGTTTTTATTTAAAATAAACATTGTGAGGCATCTATCCCCGCACAAGGCAAGTATCCTCTGAAGTATTATTTCCTTTAGGCGACTATCCGCCAGAGTAGGCAACTATCCTCTTTTTGAGAGGTCAAATAAAACAGGAATTACTCAAAACCATTAATAAATATGTTCACAAAAATAGGCTACTATTATAGTTCAAAGACCTATATTTTGATATACATGTAGCATTTTTCTTATTAAGTACATACTATTTTATAATAGAGCTTTTTCTAAAAGTGGGGCAACTATCCGGCTTTTACCCTAAATGACGTCATAGTTCAATTCAAAACAAAATTCTGGCCTGTAAACATGACTCTGAGCCGTAATTTCCTAGTTTATAGGAACTATCATATTTCCTGATGTAATAGGAAGCTTTTTCTATTAAAACAGCGATATGCGGCAGTGTTTAATTTTTTTGTCTACGGTATCGTTCATTCGCAGCTGCGGTACTCACTACAACAATGACATTCCTTCTTCCATTGAATAACTACCTCAGTGGCTCAGGAGTATAATATTAACCTTAGAACTAAGTCCAAACTTATGATACCATCGATTTCGTTTAACTAAGGTAAACTGTACATTTTTACAATAAGATTCCGGAGCATATATTAAGATTACCATTTCCTACGTTTAAGACTTACATTAAAGTCATATTAGAAATTCGTAGACTACGTGTTAGATAAAGATGTATGGAAAGACAACGTGAGTCTAGATTCCACACAAATATGATTCAAAATGTATACTATAGCATTTAAGTTTATTTGAACAGAGCAATCCCTAGAGTTTCTTTTAGTTTAGTTTAGTTTTACTCTTTCTTCTCAGGGAGGTCAGCGTAGTGAACGAGCAGTAGCTTAAAAATGACGTTTTCAAGTGTAAAAATTTTGCCTATGGAATAAATAATTATGACTTCGAGTAATAATTTTTTTTAAAACTTAAAAATAAAATGTTTTATTTATTCCAACATAAAAGAATAATCAAAATTGGTTCGCAAATGCCGGAGTAAACGCACACATTAAAAAAAAGAAAATAGAGTGGAATTTAGAACGTCCTCCTTTTTTTGAAGTCGGCTAAAAATGTATCTGCACTAGAAAACAATATTGTCATGTGCAGTAAGTTAAATCCAATCAATTTTAGCCAAAGCCCAAAATCGTGCGCAGATACGACAAAAACGGAATTTGGTATAATTCCACTATTGTACGACATATTACAAATATAGATTATAAAATTTTGTTGGCGAAAAAGAGGCAACTTCACACAATACCCACCTTGAAATCCTGTGGATTCTCATTACTCTGAAGATGCATTACGATTCGATTTCTATAAAATCGATTCAAGTGCATACGCTCTAACGATTTTTTGTATCGATTTATTTTAATGCAATTTTCAAGCGAAGATTGATTCCAAGAGAAAGCAATAAACATTTTAGAATAATATCATTCAATTTGAACAGAACTCGATTTACAACAAACTTTTGGTTACCCTCGTTAAGTTGCCCTCGATTTTGGTCATTAATGGGTTTTAACACAGTTTAAACCCGGCGCTAACTCTTGCCCATCTCTGCGCTCTGGTCGTGTCTCGAAAAATTGAACTTGGAAAGTTCTATTTACAGCATTTTTCTGTGATCATAATTGGCCTTGAAAAGTTACATAATAATTTTTTTTTATAGAGATGTGGCAGAATTTTAATTGTAAGAGTTTATGTGATTCCTTGTGTATTTGAGCGTTTTTGGTCATCGAACTTTAACCAGAAATAGAGACGAAATGTCATTTAATTTGTTTCAAAACTATTCTGCCAAATCATTCTGCGTTCAGATTGGCCAGCCCGAATTCGAAACAATTGACGGGTGTCATCACTTCAATTCGACCAGTTTAACTTGAGCTTTGCTATAATGGACGATAATTTAAATACTGCATATTTAATTACCGATGAATTGTGATTCGTATTCCGATGAAATGTAATTAGATGTTTTGCTGTTTTTCCCACACCACCGAATGGAACAGCCCCCCATTATTAGAGATATTAAACTTATTACAATGAATACAGAATATTTTTGAAATATTCGAAGATGTACACGCAGGTCAGTTGTTGGCGCTATACTATATTATTTCAGATTTGTAATTTGTGATTTCAGCGCAAACGAGAGTTGATATTTAAAAGTGATATAAAGCCCATTTACGTGATGAGTTGCCAGGGATGGATGACCCTTATTTCGTCTCTATTTAAATTATACACTCGATGATTTTGGTCAATGAAAATATTTTGCAACTTAACTAATTCATTAAATAACCCGACACGTAAACATTGACACAATTGCTATTAATGATTTGCGTGACTGAATCGCTTAGACTATAAACAGATTCAAGCAATTATTTTAGAAATAGTTATGTAAGGGGGCTGCTGGTGCCGTAAGGCGGCATTGTGTCCTGTTGGATGGAATGTAGTAATATATATAAATAATGTAGTAGCCTCCGCAGCCCATACATCTTACTTAGTAAGTTTAGTAGTTCAAAAGTTGAAAGTCCAGTTTGATAGGTATTTATTCAGGTTTAAGATAATATTATGATCTTTAAAATGTAAACGGTGTAAATATAACTAGTAAAAGATTCAAAAAGATAACAAGAGATGTGTTCGCTACCGCGATCGGGCAGGAAGTGTCGATGGAACGAAACAAAATCAGAATGCGAGGCAAAAGAATGGAACAATTAAGAATTTGAATTTAAATACGAATGTGAGAATAAAATAAGAAATTTAAATAAAAAGGTGGGATGACGATGCAAGGAGGTCACACCGTCACAGTTAAATCTAATATAAGCCGTACCACACAGCCTCTCAAGCCGAGGCCATGAGGTTGAAAACCAAGTTCCCATCTCTGAGTTTTTCGGAATTTACGTGCGTAATTTTATTTGAAATTTACCAGTTTCGGTTAAAGAAAACATCGCGAGGAAACCTGCACGTTGAAGAAGGTTCACAACCCTCGGAAAAAGTGTGAAGTCCCCAACCCGCATTAAGCCAGTGTGGACTATGGCCTAAACCCTCGCCTAATACCCCTCTTAGTCCCCTCGTGGTCTCCCACGTCCAGCAGTGGGTAGTACAACTGGATTGATTTATTTTTTGCCGGACTGCCACACAGAAGTGGGACCTCTTCGTTCGATTTCCGGGTCGGGAGAAATATTTGTATGGTCTACATTTATTTCTCTCGTGAGTTTGGTTGTAATTTGTGGTTGTCTATGTGTGTATCCAAGGCACCCGCGACACAGGGTTTCCCTAGTGCGGGTCTGTGTTGAGTTAGTGCGTTACTATTATATTATTATTATTATTATACCAAGTGACAGGAAGAACGAGTCATGCGCCTGGTGGTATGCGACACGTCTACCCGTAACCTTTCAAAATCGGAATACAATAATGCTGACATTATTGCTTCACGGCAGAAATAGTTAAGGTGGCAGTACTTACTACGTAGCTACTACTGGGTTGATGATGTATAGTAAAGTCTATACAGATGATTTATTATTACTTATCGTGTCGATAGCATAGACTGTAATGCTTTCCATTGATTTATTACTTCCAATTAAGCGAGTAAAAATAATTAGGTTGCTAAGCCTTTGAAGGTCGCGATTGATTCATGACAATCGATATTGTTAAAACACGACATATTTATGAGACAAATTAATCTAATACTTCATTTAGGTGACTGGCAAGGTATTTATTTATTAGACAATAAGTCTAAATATACAGGTAAGGTACAATAAAAAAATGAATTTATTTGGTAATACAAAACTTACATTTTTTTAAATATAATACTAACATACTTATATAACTTAGTTTAGTTTTAGTTTTAGTTACATAACTATGTTAGTATTATTTTATGTTAGTACATAAACTTAAATGTAGAGACGACCAGTGCCTTAAGAGACCACTGTGTACAGTACGCTTTGAAAAACGTAATTTTTACTTGTGCCGTATATCAAAATAATAGCTAGAAACTAAAAAAAAAACGAAAAAAGCTATACTAGAAACTAAAACTAGATTTAAAGAAGGATGGCGACATCCCGTGTATTATGTGACCCAGTGTTTTTGACGACGTGCATTAAGGAGACCTATCAATACTTGTGATTCATTATCAAAGCATCAAAAAAGCTAATTGAGTACGGACCGTAGAAGCTGGGGTTATAAAGATGATATAGGTTATGTTTATAACATTGTCCTGTATTTCGAAAACAACAAGTCTTCAGTTTGTTCCCAAAAATAATTAAGAACTTCCCGAATATTCCCAAATCTGCCAAACTTTGCCACATTTAATATATCTCATCATGTTCTGCAGCAATGAAAACGAATAAAAATTAATCTTCGAAGAAATCTGCCACAAATGACACTGTTCTCAATATCAATGTGACATTGACATTGGCAAGAGGGCTCTTGTCAAAACGTTCCTTTGCAACTTTCATTATCTTTCTTTGAAAAAATGTCTAAATATTTTTGTCACATTGTGTTTTATTTTTTGCTTTATGTCATTACTGTATAATTGATTATTTCATTAGGAATTTCATAGCTTTAATGTTTTATGTGTGTACTATAAAATACTGGTACTTCAGGTAGGTACATATTCAATCATGCTTAAAATAAAACGTACGTACAAGAACGTTACCTAATCTATGGTCGAACTGAATTAATTGCGTTGTGTTCTTGCATCTATTCTAAAATATAATGTTTTACAATTTTTCTTATTCCCGACTTCTAAAAATATACAAAAATATGTTGATAACTAGGCATAAACTAAAACGCAAAATTATACTAGCAAAGTTCATGAACGGCTCTTCGTCGTTATTGGGGCAGCTTTCGCCATCCTTCTTTATATGACATTGTCGATCGGGGGCAGACAACCGAGTCATGTACCACTCATAAGGTTAAGCAATGGAGAACTTCTGCGGATGTATCTTTATAAATGCCTAGGCCATTTTGTTACAATCTCAGGGACCACGTGAGTAACAGACAAGTAAAAATCATACTTTTCAAAGCGTACTACCGAGTTTTCTACACGTGCAGCCTTCGGACCGACTATACGGCCCTACTAGTGCAGTACAACAATGGTTTTCGGATGTTGTTAGGGCTGCCACGTTTTCATCATGCGTAAAAATTCAGCCTCATTTCAACTGTATTTTAATTTATAATAAAATAAAAATAATATTTTTAAAAATCAACATTGTTTACTAACAAAACAGGACTGTTTGTTATTGAAAAATAAAATTTATTATTATTATACATCGTCGAAATAGAATAATAATACTACAATAGTTATACTAAAATATAATAGATAAACTGTTACCATGCTAGACTGCCACGCAGAGGTCGTTCGATTCCCGGGCCGGGAGAAATATTTGTATGGCCTACGTTTATTTATCTCGTGAGTTTGGGTATAATTTGTGGTTGTCTTTATGTGTGTCCATGGCACCCGCGATACAGGGTTTCCCTGCGGGACTATTAGTGTATGCGTTATTATGCGTTATTATTATATTTCTTTTTCGTTATGATTAGAAAAAACGAAAACTAAGAAGCAGAACCCTTCAAACTTTCGAATCAGGTTGATCGTTTGCAATTCTGAATAACGTCGATAATTGTCTGCAACTACGTTGTCTTAATGATTAAATACAAAGGTTGATTAAAAAAAATCTGTCCACCCGACAGGACTCGAGACTGCGACCACGGGATTCCGTCCCCATCGCTCTTTCAACTAAGTTACAGGTCGAATTAGCCGAGTCGACGAAATTTCGACGCCGTCACAAAAATAATAACAAATTATGACTGGTATGCTGAACACGCAGGGTGGAATCCAGCCGGATTGAATGAAATTTTTTGTGTTCGATCTTTGTATTAATAATTATAACAAACTAGTGGAGTAATTTAACAAAAATAAATTAATACCGTGGTAGTAAAACATTGTGATAGTCAATTATCTTCCTTTATATATACTTTTGAACTTTCGCGTTGCATTGTACTAACATTTGGAAACGAGAATAAACGCCTTTACATACGAATAGGTATTTTTCAATAAAAAGACTATTATATTATTAAAAATAATATTATTTTATTTTTTTTAATAAACATACCTATTCGTATGTAAACGTGTTTATTCCCCTTTCCAAATGTTAATAATCTTCATATTAAAATAATTAAAGCGACATCTCTTGTCAGCCCCTGGTAGTTATAAAAGGACCTGGCTGAGTGAAGAAAACCTTTCATAAATTTCTCACATATGGTAAAAAAATCGTAAAAAAATATTAACAAAGATCTGCAACAAGCACATGAAAAAATTCGTTGGGTGTGCTGGTTCGTTTCTTAGTTTAGTTGGGATAGCGTCGTCGAATCCAGCCGGATCGAATGAATTTGTCTCTGTATTCGATCTTTGTATCAATTATAACGAAATCAATAATATTATGTCAGTATGTTGTTGCTCTTAGGATAAAAAACTTAAAATGACCTGTATGTCTTTTCGGATCTAGGCTTCGAAAATGTTGACCCAGTCCTTTTTTATTTCCAGTTCAACCTGGGCTGTCAAGACTGGAAGCGCACCCTTGTGGGTACAGTCCATAACGCAGGTTTCTTCATCGCTATTCCTCTCACGGGGGTCATGTCAGACAAGTTTGGCCGAAAAATCGCCATCATCTTCGCCTGCATCGCCAACGGGGTCTTCGGTGTGATCAGAGCGCTGTCTGTCAACTACGACATGTTCATTATATTCGAATTCTTGGAACCTGCTTTTGGAGGTGGTGTTTACACAGCTTGTTTTGTTCTTGGTAAGTTATGCAAATCAATCTCACAGTGGCTTTGTTTGTAGTGATTAAAATTTCCTTTCACATATCGACTGTGAACTGGCAATCGGTATGTACTATTTCAATTTTGACAACTTTATAGGATGTAGAAAAAATTGTTTGCGTCATGTATGTAGCATCTGGTTTATTAAATAAAAATACGTAGTTTTTAAATATTTATATTACACATGTATGTATGCACTCTACGTATTTTTATTTAATAAACTAGATGCCATATCACAGACCATATAAATACTCCGTGTGCTATATAAATTATTTTTTCTTCATCCTCTTTGTTTGCCAGTTCACAGTCGATATCCCGCAATCTTTTTTATTAGGGTCTTTGCATAATATATATTAATCTCGTTGTTTATTAATCATGTTTTATATTAATCATCAAATTGGTGTCAAGTTGTTTATTTATCATATTATATACCTAGTAGAGTAGCAGCACCCCTGTGAAAGAGTTCCTCCAGGGATGTACTGCCACCTTACCTATTTCTGCCGCCAAGTAGTAACGAGTGCATTATTGCGTCTTGATTTTGAAGGGTTCAATGGTTCTGGCGGCACATGGGATTTGTCAACTTACGTTTCAGGGTGACGGGCGCAGTGGCAGTGCCCCTCGGATCGTTGCCAATTTAAAGCTCTAGTGGCACTGTAAGTGCTATTTTATTTTAACTTATTGGAAGACCAACGGTTATCTTAAAGAGTAAAAACTGAAATAATAATGGAGAGCAAATTATAGGTCCTCACCGATAGACACACATTAAGTTAATGATAAATTATAACTATATAACTACTAACTATACTATATAGGTAATGACATTTTCGCAACACTTAGTAATTACCTGCTGGCCAAAAGACGCGTCACCGATGTAGCACTAGTGTTAAAAAGGTCATATGGACAGGCGTGCAGCTTAACACGACTTGTTCATTCTATCAGTTGGTATCATAAAAAAATCATACAAATATGTTAATAATTTTAGCACGACTAAGGGAGTCACCATACTTGTCAACGCGGAATGAGCATGAGCCGGTCAGAAAAAGTTTTATATCGTTGCAATAAGAGCAAAAAAAGACGTTGCGCATGTCGCTTCCGCTCGGAGCGCTGACGCGAAACGCACGCCTTTTTTCTTGCTTTTATGACATGGACAATAAGCTTTTTCTAACCCGCTTAATACGATTTCGTGTCGCTACCTAAATGTAATAACTCTGTAACTAGAAATTTCGGAGGATATTTTTTTTTTTTTTTATAATATCAAGTGACGGTACGAACAAGTCGTGCGCGTGATGGTAAGCTACACGCCTGTCCATAACAGTTGTAGTGCCAGTCAAAGCTTTATATCGCAAAGATCAGAAGAACACTGCGCCCGCCACCCTGAGACACAAGTTAACAAGTCCCATGTGATTATGTAATGAGCTTCATGTTTAGTGTCAATCTGTTAAAATCCATGTATACGTTTTGTGTGTGTGTGTGTGTGTGTGTGTGTGTGTGTGTGTGTGTGTGTGT
>NW_020653462.1:499230-528302 GCF_003589595.1 Hyposmocoma kahamanoa
GTGTGTGTGTGTGTGTGTGTGTGTGTGTGTGTGTGTGTGTGTGTGTGCGTATATATATCAACTCTCGTTTGCACTGAAATAAAGACAGGCCACCAATTGACCTGTGTGTATGTCTCCGTATATTCCAAAAATACTCTGTATTTATAGTAATAAAGATAATATCTCTAAAAATGGCGTGCTGTTCCATTCGGTCGTGTGGGGGGAAAACAGCAAAACATCTAATTACAAAACAAACAGAATCAAATTTCATCGGTAATTAAATATTAAATATGTAATTTTGCAATTTTCGTCCATTATAGCAAAACTCGAGTTAACTAGTTGATTTGAAGTGAAACAATTGACGACACCCGTCAACTGTTTCGAATTCGGGCTGGCCAATCGAAGCGCAATTGTCACAGATAAGGCAGAATAGTTTTCAAACAATTGAAATTACATTTCGCCTCTATTTCTGGTTATATTCTCGACCAGAGGGAAAATCCTATTGAATATTAAATAATAAATGAATTCGACACATATATTGCTCCGATCCCAATCGAAATCGGAAATCGGAAACGACGACGGTACCACAAACACTTAGATCAGAGACAATATAGAAGAGTTAGTTTTTCTACATGAAGCCCGCCGGGCGAGTCAGAAATGGCACCGACACCATGAAAACCAGTGTACAAGCTACTAAATCACAGAGTTCGTCTAATAGTTTAGCTAAATTAAACCCTCAATTCTGATCATTGATATACAATCTTATTGCTCGGCAGCAGAAATGGAGAAGGTAGCAGTACTGCCACAGACGAACTTTTCATAAGATGTTCTACTGCTACTAGACCCGCCAACGTAAAATACCCCACCGCTAGTATAATAATTGCTCATGTTGTAAAACAATTTCTTTAAACATAGCAAATGGCTCTGCCATTACTTCTCATTATTTTACTAGAACGTGTGAGTTATTATAATCTTTTCTAAAACATCCTGAATATCATCATAATAAATTTCCACATAATTGTAAAACAAAAAAATCATTATTCATGCTCAAACGATCTAATAACGTTCATTCGACGATTCGCACGGAAATTTCAAACTTTTTGTCAATAAAGAAAACAAAGTATGTTTAAAAAAAATATATAATAAAAATATATATAATATAGGAGTAGCAATGTGATAACCTAAAATAAAATAAAATACTACATTTTATTAATGAGCAATGTCAGTACCGAGTACTAAAAAACCGACCTCAAAAGTCATTAAACCCCTAGTTTGCCGCTCTTAGAGGTGGAATATTTTCTTCAAATATAAACGGGATCATTACTTTAGGTACCCTCTTTATAACAAAAAAAGAATCATCAAAATCGATTCATAAATGCCGTTACCATAGAGTTATAGCGCAACACACGTACAAAAAAAAACATAAACAACTTCCTCCCTATTTAGAAGTCAGTTGAAAAACAATAGAAGAATATATAATACTAATACAGTTTTACGACTAATACACAGTAGACTATAATTTGTTATCATTATAATTATTAAAGTTAAAACCCGTGAAGCTTATTATTTTATAATGTTTATTACTCCTAAATTCTCTACGGCGTAAACTTAAAATTGTGTACGTTGGTTTTTTAAAAGAAAAAGCACCTGTTAAAAAGACTATGTCCACAAAATCTTTATTCAAACCAAATCGATCAAAATAAATACAACAACACTTAGAAATAGGGTTAGTATTGCAAATTTACTGCCATTTTTTGTATAATTCCATATCAATTCGGCACTAATTTTCGCGTAAAACCACAATTTTTCGCATTCAGTTCAAAGCTATCAACACGAGCGTTAACGAACATTCCAGAAGCTGGTAGCTATAACAATATCCTGAATATTATTTAGGTATATAGAACTCGTTTTAGGCTCTTTAGTAAACTACACCTGAACGTATGAACAGTGATCGCTGATCACATTTATAAAAATGAAAAAGGTGTTAATGAATTCACTCTCTTGGTATAATAAATATAGGATCGTATTCCAGAACTCTACCCAATGCTCAAGTCAGGATTTGAGCAGACTTGAGTATGATTTGAAGCACTGGAAATACGACCCTTTTTTTTTCTTTATTTATTTTTTTTTTTTTTTTTTGACGGGGGGAAATCTTTATGGATACCCCTGAGCCCAGGGAGACTCAGGGGTTATGTGGGGACTCTCCCTCCAGACTGGAGGGCCTACCCCACTAAAACCCCCCCGGGTTTCCCTCTCGCCGGTTGAGTCGGCGCCGTGGGATCAGTGAACATTCACCACGACGCCGCCCGGCCGCCCTAGCTTACGCCAGGGTTCCCGCGCCAACGGAGGGGCGAGTCGGTTGTCCGCCGACCCGCCCCCCAGACGAGTGAGGCCGTGCAATGCAGGCTCCGGAGTCCCTGTCCAGAGCCCGCTGGTCTCACTAGGGGATCAGGCGAGCAGCGAACTGCCTTCGCCTTCTCCCCGTACGTCTGCGCCGGAGCGGGTGCGCGTCCGCCGCGTCCTCGCACACCCGCTCCGCGGCCTCCTTTTGCGACATAACCTCTGCGCAAAAGGAGGCCACCGCCTCCCAGGACTCCTCGCTATCGAGCATGGCGGCAACCACGCTCGGCAGCGAGAGGTCCTGCCCTACAGTCCCCGTCAGAGTGCGGCGCTGCTCATCCCACCGGCTACACACCTCTAGGGTGTGCTGCGCGGTGTCATCCGCAGCGCCGCACTCGTGGCACGACGGGGACGGTTCCCTCCTCGCCACCTTGTGCAGGTAGTGGAAATACGACCCTAATGGCAAGGACTTGAGTATAATTTTCAGTGCTCACTGCAATACTCAAGTCCTGACTTGAGTATTGAGTAGAGTTCTGGAATACGACCCATAGAGAGATTAAAAAGAGTATAGAATAAAAAGAGAGATTTAAATATTTTACGAAACGAATAAATAAATATTATCTATAGTCCATTTGTACCTAAACTTAACTAAATGTGAACAATATTGATATTGGTATGCTGTAGAAATCAATATGTATAAAAATAGACTTGCAATTTCATATGAAACTAAGTTTTTGCATTTTGTTTTTGAAGGTAAGTGAAAATCATTTTATAAATGTATATTTCAATAAATAGACATCTCAAGATTGTTTACATTTAGTTAAGTAGGTACCTAAACAGATGAACTATAGACAACATCACACACGTTGCTTTGATCCCAAAGTAAATAACTAAAGCACTTGCGTTATGGAAATTAGAAACAACGACGGAAATTAGAAAAGTTAGTTTCTTCATTGACCCGGCCAGGGATCGAACCCGGGAGCTCAGAGACGGAGACACCTCGAAAACTGGTGTGCAAGCGACTCGACTACGGAAGTCATCAAAATTGATCTATAACTTTTTATGCTTATATAGAAAAGTTATAAATTTTCCCAAGCATTAAGCATAGTTTTAAACAATGTTCTATTTTTGAAATACTAAATATTTGTTCATAAATTCGTTTTTCTAGTAGCTAATTAGCAAAGAGAATAAATTGTGAAAGTGTTATTTTCAACCTCGTCACAACATTGTGCGTTTACTTACTTCCTTGGAATTTAGGTAAACACTCACATCTCTGGTGATGACATACTTTATAAATGTCTACTTAAGTACCTTTGACCCAGCCTTTAAAGAACATCTGAGATATATACGCGGTCGATATCTCCCGATATTTCCATTCAAATTCGCTTTGTAAATCTGTAGCGTTACTATCATCCATCATTTCCACGTGACCAAACCGTCGTAGCATTCCCCTTTCTGTCCTAGTCATTACGTCATCTTTCACGCCACAACGTCGCGCCACCTTATCACACTGATTCTCATTCTGTCCCTGTTAAGCCGTCACGCGTCCTAGGGACACCCAGTGTCCCTAATGGTTTTATTTTGTTTATACTCACGCACTTTGATTTCCATTGAGATAGGCAGAGACTATCGATTGTCTCTTAGCACGATCCTGACAAACCTCTCTTGCTTCACTTACATTCAGTGCCGTTACCTATAGTACGGCGCATATGGACCCAGGTTTTAAAGCGATGCTACACGGGCGTTGAGTCAGCGTTACTTCGTCGCACCGCAACACCCCTCCCCTCTTCGTTTCTTGGTCCCTTGTCCGATGCGCACGCGTTCCGTCACCACGCGCTGTTTCAACGCATCGTGTGGCATGTCGTTCTGATTTACACGTGCAGTTGCGTCGATGCAACGCCCGTGTGGCAGCGCTCTTAGGGGGCGCCGAACGCCGTTCGCGACGCCTCCAAAGAGCCTGCGTCTCTCGCAGTTCAAGTGAGGGAAACGGGCTATTGCTTCCCAACATCATTTATAATTGCATCATTTGCACCTGAATTTTCAATCACTGGTGTGCCTTCTAGAGGACGCCAAGATATTGATTTCACCCGGACGCTACATGATCTAACACGTTGCTTGCATTGATCAATATTTTCATACTCTCTATTATATACTCTTATTCTCTCCACTACGCACCCCAACCTTTTTAAGAACACTCGCAATTTGATCTGAGAATGTTCTTCGTGGCCGTCTACTTCCAATAATGCCTTCCACGTTAAGTAGTTCTGTATATTTCTTTCGTTAATCTACATTCATTCATGACGGAAGAATAAAAAGTAATTACTTTTTATTCTTCTTCTTTTTATTATTTTAAATCAATATCCAACCACTCAACAAACCTGTATTAGTAGGAAATTAAACAAATTTAAAAAATGACAGTCGACAAATTTTTACTTTCAAATTAGACGTGAAATAAAGAAAAATAACCGACCAAATTTTAGAAAAACAACATTGCATTATTTTGAAGTTTTTACAGTCAGCTAATTGTGCCAATGACCGTGTGTAATTGTAATCTCTTACCTAAATACTTAATTTAAATAAGAACCTACTTCAGAAAACAAGTGTATATTAAACTGTTGAAAGTAATTTGTTACATATTTTTTGTCGCAGTTTTTGCAGTTTTTAGTCGCCAACAGTTATAATTTAACGATTCATGCCCGAAAATAACACTTTTACAATCCATTCTCTTTGAATTGAATTTATTTATTGATTCTGTTAGCTACATGCTAGAAATTTCTATTCATTTTCAGAGTTCTTAGGTTTTTGCAATTGTTACACTTTGGATATGAAACTATTTTTAACTCATTGACTTCAAAAAAGGAGGAAGTTCTCAATTTGATTGTTTGTTTTCTGAATACACTACACGATTACTCCGTCATTTGTGAACCAATTTCAATGATTCTTTTTTTTTTGTTGGACCTATTCCCCTGTCTGTGTCCCATTCAAATTTGAAGAAAATATTGTACCCCTACGGGTGGCAAACTAGGGTACGAATAAGGTTTATTGAATTTTAATTCCCTTTCCGTTAACCGATTTCAATATTACTTGACGCAAAATCGTAATTCCAATGAAAATACAATGTCACGTTTACCTGGAGCTGATGATAGAAACAGTGCACAGCAGCTACCCGAGTTAAGGCTCTTATGATTAGTTTTGAGGAGGACCTCCTCCTCAAAACTAACGTTTAACTGCCTCCGTGGCCGAACGGTTACCATGCCGGACTGCCACGCAGAGGTCCCAGGTTCGATTCCCGGGCCGGGAGAAATGTTTGTATGGCTTACATTTATTTCTCTCGTGAGTTTGGGTGTAATTTGTGGTTGTCTATGTGTGTGTCCATGGCACCCGCGACACAGGGTTTCCCTAGTGTGGGGCTATGTTGAGTGTGTGCGTTATTTATTTATTATTTATTTATTATATTTATTCCTTATGCAATTCAAATTGAGGGGACCGCCGTTACGAACACAGCGACTGATGGTCAACTTTTTTAGATTGGGTATTTATTTTGTAGAAAAGAATCTGGATCGCATATATACGACTGCAATACTTCTTGTTAATATCGCACTGCTATTGCAATAGTGTTGTAACTTAAAATATATGAAATTCGAAATTATACTATTGTTGTGCGTACAATTTGATTCTCTACACGTCAATACAACCGTCTTTAGAATATTGTGAGAAACAATGCAAAGACATCTACTTAAATCAAAATGAAAGAAACTTTCTGAGTTAGTTCTGTAAAAAAACAGTTCTTGCTCAAAAATATGAAATTATATTTTCCCTTTTATTTTTAAATATATTTGGTAAGTAGGACATCGTTTAGATGTCTGTTATTAAGTTAAACCTATATTTTTAAAGTTGAATATAAATTTTAATAATCTTTCACGGGAAGTGAGTAATTCGTTTCTGATCGATTCTGAAAAAAATACACATTTTGAGTTAATACACTATTGTATTAACAGTGCGACATGTTCTAATTTATTTCATATTTCCTTTTAATTAACAAATTTAATTTAGTGAAAATTCATACAACAGAAATAAAATATTATTTTAAACGTATTTAGCGAAAAATTGAATGTTCTTTGGTAAATTAAAAATAATTTCTTTTGTTTCATTGAAATGAAAATGCTATTTGGCTATTGAAAATTTTAACAGTGACGTCACAGTTCTACAACATACCAAAATATTGAATCTGTAGCGATACCAATACGTAGACTTCTTCTTTACTACTCGATGACTATACAAAGGCAAACTTCAAAGTTCGTGCTACAGACCACATAAATGTTCGTGCTATGAAATTTTAGTACCAAATACGCTAAACGGGACGCTATTCCAATTGTCATACAAATTGTCTCGATGACGATACAATAACGTTACTACTCGATTTTAGGTGACAGTTGGTACTTGGACCGCAAAATTTCACAGGATAAGTAAACGCTCACTATACTCACAAACACAGCAAAATTCCGCCAGGTTATATAACAAAATTAATAGATTTTTGTTCGTTTATCCTTTGATGAAACATGAGGTCAAATTAGTTCTCAGTAAATGGTTGCAAACGCTTGACTATACAGATACTGAAAATCTTTTATTATTAAATTTAGCGTATAGATTGGCATTCGTATAATTTTAACAATTTTTTTTTAAGAATTATTATTCTTTTTATTATTTATGTTATTATATATATATATATATAATTTTTAATTTTATTATTGTAGTAGTTTTTATAATTACACACTATAGCATTTGTCTAATTTATACTGTTGATGTTTACATCTTGGTTGTACTGTATTTACCTAGTGATATCCAGCAAGTGGAAGAACACCCGAAATACAAGCTTTTGCTTAGTTTGGGATTCGGTAGTTTAAACATTTTAAATAAGTAGCACGTACATACAATCAGTGAAATAAGTTTTTTTTTATGTAACGTACCTACCCATTGTTTTTAATTTTACTGTATGTGTATATGAATAAAATAAACAATATTATTATTATAATGATCGCTAGCATACATGCGCAGCGTCTGCGGGCAGTTTTATAGACGTCAATGTTTATTGACGTCAGTATCATTAATTTTGTTACATTCTATCATCTGCCATAGTGCATCAAATGCTCGATACTCGTACGAATGTGTTAATAACTTTTGTAACTACAAAAATAGGATGGGTGTATTAATATTATACTTCAGGTTTTATGACGTCACATCTCAGTGAGCGTGACCGTGAGACCTGCAAAGGGCTCGAAATGTTGGTTAGTTTAAAAAAACAAATATACGCGATTTAAATATGAAAATTAGTTTCACGTCTGATCTACTAAGGTAAAAAGAAGCTAAAATCTACTACTAAAACTAGTACGCTACCACAAAAAAAGTCAAGTTTGCATTTAACATTGTAAACCAAGCCGAAATATTTAGTAATGCAATTTAGCTAAACGAATGTTTGTTTATGTTTTTGCTACGCATTGCCATTTGTAACACTTAATTTATAATTATGGAACAAAATAAATATTCACGTTACACTAACTCAATATAGAAACATTTAGGAAGTATTATATTTAGGAAGTTTTTATTTATTTCCTTCTTGAAAAAAGATCTAGCAACGTAAATGTCTAGAGGTTCACCTGTTGCAGTCTTCACTTGGTTACTCTTTGTTGACTCATTCGATTTGCTCCAAGTTTTTATGCCGTCTTTATATTTTAGGCACTTTCTTATACAAGTTACCGGATGAGATATAACAAAAAATGGTAATAAAATGTCAGTTTTATTTCAATATCTTTACAAATTTATAAAGCCATAAATTAAAAACATTAATTAAGGCGATGAAAGATGGCGCTACAGCAAAAAAGTCGTTATAACCCAAAAAAAACAAAGGTCTCCAATAAGCACAGAAAAATTCGTAGTCTGATGATTCCTGCCGTGGCTTAGTTGGCAACGCGCAGACGTACGGGGAGAAGGCGAAGTTCGCTGCTCGCCTGATCCCCTAGTGAGGGCAACGGGCTCTGGACAGGGACTCCGGAGTCTGCATTGCACGACCTCACTCGTCTGGGGGGCGAGTTGGAGGACAACTGACCTGCCACTCCGTTGGTGCGGGAGCCCTGGCGCAAACTAGGGCGGCCGGGCGGCGTAGTGGTGCACCGATTCCACGACGATTCAACCGGCGGGAGGGAAACCCGGGGGGGTTTTATTGGGGTAGGCCCTCCAGACTGGAGAGAGAGTCTCCACATAACCCCTGAGTCTTCCTGGGCTCAGGGGTATCTATAAAGATCCCCCCCCCCCCCCCCGTAAAAAAAGGTAAAGAGCGCAGTGACAGTGCCCTTTGAGCGGCGCTTTTGACGCTTAAAAAAATTAAATCTGAGATCTGACAGAATGGCTTGAACGCCTTAGCCTATCCGGGGCGACGAAACTTTTACTACCACTGAAAAACACAAAAAAAAAATGGCCCGTTTTTTTGTTACAGTTTTTACAATATTTATTTTATAGTTCTGTAGATGAGAGGTAAGAGACCTTAAGTCCATATTTTGGAATTTAGATGTGTTTACAAACATTTCTTTATAATGCTAAAAATCACGCAATGGTAAAATAAATTAACGTGGTTTGGTTTTTTAACATATTTTATTTGATCTTATTAAATGCCTAAAAAATTAAGTGTCTTTATCTCTCACCTACAGTTAAAATACATACCTATTTACGTTGAATTTCTTAATTATTTTTTACCTTTTAACGTAAAAACTCTATATAATAATAACATAATAATAATGATAACAATGGTGTGGTGCAATGGACACACTCATAATACAACCACAAATTACTCCCAAACTCACGAGAGAAATAAATGTAGGTAGGCCATTGACCTTAGGCCATACAAATATTTCTGCCGGTTCGGGAATCGAACCCGAGACCTCTTGCGTGGCAGTCCAGCATGATAACCGTTCAGCCACGGAGGTTGTTAAAAGCTCCATAAATAAACAATAATAAATTGAAAAAATACATGGAAAAGCAAATCACCTACCTAAAAAGAAGAAGAAGAAACAATGAGATTCCTGTCGACATTATATCTGTTTTATCATTTCAGCTCTAGAGCTCGTCGGTCCCAAAGGCAGAGTGTTCACCAGCCTCCTTTTCAACACCATGTTCATCCTTGGCGGAGAAATGGTAACATTACTGTCCTGGTGGCTTCAGAACTGGCGATACCTGGTGTTCATTATCTATACACCTGCAGTCTTCGTTTTCGTCTACATGTGGACACTTACGGAGAGTTTCAGATGGTACTTTAGCAAAGGAAGATACGAGGAAGGTCTAAACGTACTTAGCAAAGCTGAAAAGATGAACAATGTTACAGTACCGAAAGATCATTATGATCAGGTAGAGAAACAAGCGATGAAACAAAGGGATACAAGAAAATGCGAGAGCAAAGAAAACAATCAATCTTCGTTTCAACAGCTGTTTACATCCACTGTAATATGGAAAAGATTGGCGGTCTGTTCTCTTCTATGGATCTCGTCGACACTGGTCTATTACGGCCTTTCCATAAATGCCATAGATCTATCTGGCAATGGATACTTGAACTACGCTGTGGTGATTCTTATTGAAGCCCCAGCGAATATATGTAAATTATTGTTGTTGGATAGGTTTGGCAGGAAAAGAGTGATTTCTTTATCGTTCTTTTCTACTGCTGTTATCTTGATTGCATATGGTTTCATTTCAGGTAAGAATAACCTTTAAACTTAAAATTTCTTATTTATCTAAGTAGCAAAATGCATACTGGCGATTTTACGTGCAAGTAATTTACGCGAGAGTAATTACAAACTTACTTATCTTCTTTGCACTTGAAGATATTTCATAAGATTCAATTTAATTATGTCTATATTTTATTGATATATTTACTGGTAATTATAGAACTATATACTAGTATCATATGTAAGAAAAACCGATGAAAAAATGTACATCTACTTTTAAAACACCCTATCTAATAACATAAGGGCATAAAAACCGATTCTTGTGCTAAAACTTTTTATCCTAATGTTACTGTTTCGGGGATGCACAACCTTTGGTTGCGATTTTCGTTTATATGGTTTTTGATGCCCTATACATGACGTAACAGTAGACGATAAATGAACAAAAACTATATAAATAAAAATCAAATATAAAGTATAAATAACAAAGAACTTAAAATAAACAAAATTGTCATCAGACCTAGAAAGAGCCAAAGCAATAAGAGTAAAATATAACAAATGTTCCAATACTAGAAACTACAAGAAAATGTAACATTGTTGTTTTTTTACAAGTCCAAAAGTGAGTAGGAGACGCAATTCTTTATTAAAACCTTTCAAACAACAAAAAACACTTGGCGTCATTTTTTTATTGCTAATAACAATAATTTCCAGTACTATGAGTACCAGATCAATGGAATCCACTCCAGGGCTTTACCCGGTAAACCCAGACCAGAACCAATTTAGAAAAGTTCACTTCCCAAATTGGTCCTAACGGGGAATCGAACCAGGGAACTCCGCATCCAGCGCCCACAATGCAAACCGCTAGGCCACCGAGGAGTGAAAAAGAAAAAAATCAAAATTAAGCACTAAAGAAACATTACAATAAATTTTTTTTGTTTAGGTATGAGGTACCAGATAATACTATTAACACAAAAACTTGTTTATTCAAGTTAAGCAAATGATAAGTCAATAATCAACACACAAACAGTGATCAATATTGTCTTGTTTACTATCACCCGACTAACAAGAACCATTCGCAAACCGTCATAATACTCAATAATGGTATTTTGTTAAAGTTTTATATCTGTGAAGGGTCAAAAAAAGTCCACACGGACAAAATAATGCGATAATGAAGACCTATGTGGAAGTCGGAAGCTTTTACTGATTCTACAATTTAAAACACTCCACAATTTTGTATGGTATATTGCACAGTGCCCTTAGCGGACACGAGAATAAGTAACATTGTCAATAAAAATGTTTAATAAGCTATCGACACAATAAACTCGTGGTACGAGGCGCTGTGCGCCGTGCCTATAATTGCAGCACCCATCTCTTATTTTATTGTACGGTATTTATTTTGTTTCCATTTCTTCAAAATGTAGTCTTCTGTATCTTAGAACGACATATTTTATTTACCCTTGACTATCTATACCTACTGTCGTGTATAATTATGGCCCAAAGACGTCTCCCTAATAGACACCAGACTGAACTAATGATTCGGGATGATGATTGTTGAACGTAGATTGTGAAAACATTGGAAAAAATCACTATTTATTATCCAAAACAATTATTTATATTAAATGTTATAAAAATGTACACTTTATTCGTAAGTAAAGGCATTCCGAAGCGCGAGTCGCCAACCACTTACATCAAATAAATTCGATTACATCGGAACAATCGATTTATATCGTACAACCACGGAAAGTACGCAGGCGTCCTTGTAATAGCGAGTTTCTAGTTTTACCAGTACTATAATTTCAATCAATCGATGGAAACAAACGTGGAAAAATGATGAACCGCCATAATAGCCGCGCTTTTAGGAGTTGACGAACCCAATTAAATGCAATCTAATGATCAAACGAATGCACAAACAGAAATACTACCCTCCTTGTCATAACTAACGTGTTTGCAGAGATATTGACACCCAAATTTTCTTTTGCTTATAATTACGCTGCTTTTGCTTAACAATAAAACTGAAACTAACTGGTTAGAGGCGGTTGTAGATCTCATTTTGCTGACCCCAGATATTTTTATGCTAAATAAGAGAGTTGTAAAATTTATATATACATAATTTGTTACATGTAGTTTGTATAATTTTTTTGATTTTCATATGTCATTTTATACCACTCTAGTCTGCCACCATCGAGTATATAACCAGAAATAGATACTAAATAAGGGCCACCCATCCCTGGTAACTCATCAGACAAAATGGGCCTTGTATCACTTTTAAATATCAACTCTCGTTTGCGCTGAAATCTCTAACAATGGGGGCTGTTCCATTCGGTCGTGTGGGAAAAACAGCAAAACATCTAATTACAAAACTAAATCGCATTTCGACAGTAATTAAATATTAAATATACAATTTTGCAATTTTCGTTCATTACAGCAAAGCTCAAGTTAAACTGGTCATTTTGAAGCGAAACATTTGACGACACCCGTCAATTGTTTGAATTCGGGCTGACCAATCGGAGCGCAGTTGTCACAGTAATGATTTAGCAGAAGAGTTTTCAAACAAATTAAATAACACTTCGTTTCTACTTGTATACTCGATGTCTGCCACGAAGAGGTCCCGGGTTCGATTTCTGAGAGGGTTTCGATTATTTGTTTGGCCTACATTTATTTCTCTCATGAGTTTGAGTGTGATGTTTACGATACAGATATTTCCTAGTGCGGGATTAGTCCCGCTAATAGTGTACGCTTTATTATTATTATTATATTACTTTTGACGTATAATACATTGGCTTTATTTTGTTAATTTTGTAAGGCAAATGTTTGCTACATTATTGAATCTTCATCAATACCTTCAATTACTTTTCCTTTGTTTCAGCGGGCAGTTGGTCCATAGCAGTGTACCTGGCAGGAAAATTCTTCATAACGTTGGCGTACAATTCGTTATACGTTTTCGCTGCAGAAGTGTTCCCCACGAACTATAGAACTACACTGTTAGCCATGTGTTCTACCATTGGGAGAACTGGGTCTACTATAGCGCCGCTTACACCTTTATTGGTAGGATTATTTTTTCATGTTATACCATTTTGAGTTTCACATCAGTGTACATTATATCTTTCAGATTAGACTACAGTCCATCACTTTTTTCATAAATGTACTGTATGACGTTAGTGTAAGAATGTTAATCTCTTTAAACTTGTCTCTCAAAGACATTCTGGGGTCAGATTGGAAAATGCTTAAACGGGAGAGTTATATAATTTCACATAATATATGTACATAATTTGTTTCATGTACGAGTAATTATGAATACACATACGCAAACGTGCCAAACGCAATGCCAACCAACCAGCAGACCTCACGAATTTTTCTATGTGCTTGTTGTCGGAATTTTGCATTTAATTTTCAACGACTTTTAGCCGTACCGCCATCTATAAGAAATCTATGAAAGTATTTCGTCACGCAGTCGGGTTACTTTACAGCTACCAACTTTAGCTAGAGATATCGCTATTAACTTTAATAAAATATTAAATTTGTATTGAATTCATGTAATTTATTCATGTTTCAAGTACTTCGTATTTTTTCTATTGACGTATCATCACATGTGCTTTATTAGACAATGGATACGATATGTAAACCACCATCCATTTATTTATAGTTCGTTTTTCTATTCCAGACAAAACTGTACGAGCATCTACCAACAATACTGTTTGGCAGTTCAGCTGCAGTGTCAGGGTTCCTCGTGCTGACTCTACCAGAAACAAACAACCTTAAACTACCAGACTCCTTAAAGGAGGCGACAGAACAGGATAAAAAATTTGATGAAAGTGATAGATGAAAACAGAAAGTGATAAAATGGTACAGTCCATCCATTTAGTAACAACGTTAGGGATAGGGTATGTTGAGTTTGTGCGTTACTATCATTATATTGTTATTATTAAATGAACGGCCAAGTGACACGTATACAATTTGACGACCTGCGTTTGCAATGTTGGTGGTGGTTGAGAAGGTCCTTGGTTAGTTTCCCGGTAGTGGCCTAATATAAAATAGTTCCTTTTTTGACCTATTCAGGGTACCAAGCTTTTTATTGGTTAAAATAATTACACGGCAACATTGGTATTCTCTACAATTTGTCAATTTGACCCCGCAGACACGAATCAGATTTTATAAAGCCATGTTCCTGATCAACTAGATGTTTTTATAGGCCAACCATCGAGGTATGATTATCTGGCATATTATTTCTCGGTGTCTTTTTTGAAAAAATATAGGTATAGGCTAGCAAAATTGTCTAAAAATATGTTCTCTGACAAGATGCGGAGTTTTTAAAAACGAATTTCTCGTACCGATAAAACGATTAATCCCAAGTCAATACTACCCCACCATTTTACGGCATTATGGATGTCAAGGGACCAATTCTCGTACGAAAATGTCGCATTTTCTCGATTTCGAAATAATGTCGCATCGTCAATATATACGGAAAATATCACTAAAATCTCTAACGCCCAAAACGTTCACATTCACAGTATTAATAAAGATGATGATATCTCGGTTGGTAGACATTTCGTTTCTATCCATTGTATTCAAAATATAATCGATCAACAATTTTTTTCACTTACCTAAATCAAGAATTCTGAAGTCTGTTCCGATTGAAATGAGTGAATGTAACAAGCACATTCTTATTATTTCCGTTTCAAAATAATGCATTGTCAAAAAATCTAAATTATGTCAACATATTGTCAGTGATCTTTGCCTTCAACCACTCGACTTAACCCGTCCACGGGCAGAAACAGCGTTTACCGTAAAATTAAATTTTAGATTATGATAATACGGGGCACCGTTTCACTATATGGATTTCAAAAACCAACTATAGGCTTTATTTAAGGACGCGCTCAAAGACGTGAAAAAACCATTGCCCGCCGTATGCCGTACGGAGCCGAATACTTTTATACGAGCGTTTGTACCGACGTCGGTACAAAACTTACTGCGTAACCCTAAGCGAGTGATGGAGCCCTGGTCACGGCAAGGAAGATACTGACCTCCACTATCCATGAAAGGGTTAAGTCTATTGTGAATTTCGAAACCTTCCAGAAACTATTTGCGATCTCTCATTTTTTTTATCAAGAAACTTCATAAAATGATGTTATACATTTATTCTTATATTTCTTATTGCATCATCCGTTATGTATACCGAAGAATCTTAACTGTTAATGTTTAGTTATTTCTAAATGGATGGACATTAGTGTCTATGCTAAAATAATGTCGTCTGTCTAATGCGAAAACACCAATAATAATAATGTTAATTCATTCAAATCATATGTGTACACAAAGAAACATGACATTAGGTATAATCATTAATAATAAAAACTTTAATTAATTAATTAGGTGTAGATTAAAAAGTTTTAGGCAAAAGTATAAGCCTGGTTTGTAATTCTAAATTTAGAGGAGTGATTATGTAAATTCTATATTTCTATTTTAGAGAAGATACTCTTGTAGATTCGCCTTAGCGAAATGAGAATGCAGAAAGTTCAGTCCACAAGATTTATTATAAGAGATAATAAAAGAAGGTAAGAAAGCCCGAAAGGGCCTATCTAACTATACAAAATTATATAGTAGGTAATCGATAAGAAGTTTAAGAAAATGAAGGTGAAATGTGATTTATGGGCATGTCCTAACGTTTCATGAATTTTGATAATAGTGACGACAGATAGAACAAATATAGAAATAGTGAAATGAACGTGGAGAAGGATTCAAATTTCAAAAATAAGTGATCAAAAGGTGGAATAACGATGAAGGAGGTCATCATGTCACAATACCCGTGGAAGAAAGGAAACCCAAAAGGACTACCTTCTGGGCTTTCTTTACCTCTTTCATCACCTCTTACAAGAAATCAAATCTTATTAAAAAAAAATTAATATATATATAAAAACAAAAAGCCCGTGGACCAAGCCTTCTGCATTCTCATTTCGCTAAAGCTAGGATACACTGTAATGCTGTCTCGCGGTTTTGCCTAACCTAAATACCGACAAAATCGGGTAAAAAGGAGAAACAGCCTTAGTGTTTGAAAAATCACTCCTCATTTAGTGCAACACTGCCGTCTAGTGTTTAGGTTTAGCTACAAAGTAACTGCTTAAAGTATTTGTAATTTTTTTTGTAGTGGAATTACAAACTACTTATTATTTTTGCAATTATAGTTTTGTGCTATGGCTGTCCGTGTGTTAACACGTATTTGTTATAGTAACACTTCTCTGGGTACAATTTCAAGTAGACATTTTAAATTTATATAACATAATGAACTAAGTATAGATTGACTTATGTTATTTTATACTTGAAGCTGTTCACAATATGTCACCTAACATTAACTTAAGAGTCGATACTGCCTCAGGTCGAATAAAAAAACTTCCCGTACTAAATCGGTTCTGAGTAATTTTCAGGTAAGTTTTTTGTACTCAATTTTGGTGACAATTTTTTACAAACGACATTAAAGCCATTTGAAAAATGTATATCGTATACATGTGTTCTACTTAGTTCAGTTGTTATTGAAAAAGAATATTGGTATAGGCTTAGAATAATAACGCATAGAATGATAGTTTCATATCAAACGAACTGTCACAAGTGAGGCAAAAATCAAATTCATGTATGGTAGTTTTAGTAGTAGGTTAATTGTCGGTTTTAGTGAATATTTATATAAAAATACAAGTTGAAACGCGTTACTTCCTTGTGGAATGTGATGTTAGTATCCATTTTATGTTTGTCTGACGTATTTTTACACTCATTTACCATTTCGTCATTTTTAGCTAAAATTCTTGAGCTGTTCGCGGTGCAAGTTGACCTTGAGCACTGACGGCCCGCCCGCTCGTGTAGGCTCTTTGGGAGCGCTTTAATTTGCCTCACTTAACGTGTGCGGACTAGGTTTCTATGCGTTATTATTCTAAGGGTATAGGTATGTAAAGCACCTATTCATTACAGCGGTTTTCTGGTAAAATTTCAAGGTAAGTTTGTGTTTTTTTTTATCGTGAAAATTTTTATGAATCGTGTTTTCTTCATCAGTGTATATCTTCAATTTTATGCGGAATCAACCAAAGCCATTTGAGGTTGTATCCACTATTAAGTTTTATAAAAGTGACAAATGGAATCTCGAAGGCTTGTGATGTTTAAGTTAAGTATTAATAAGGGAAATTTGAACGTAGGTAGCACTCGTATCTATGTATTAAAAAGTACCTGAATGTTTCGTAACGCATACAATTAAATTGAATTCTCGATCGTATTTAGTTTTTTTATTATTATTATTTGTCCTCACACTTCTTATACAGCATATTATAATGTATAAGATATACTTATCACTTTAATAGGCCATCGGAAAGGTGAGAGTGTAAAATAAATGTACGAAATAATAATATTTTTATGTGTGAGCGAAAATATCATAATGGAACCTGTATGTCGAAGAAATTCACAACACTTCGAAAACTGGAATGTCCCCTAACCCGCACTGCGCCAGTAGCGTGGTGGACTAAGAATGGCTTAAACCATAGTTTCCCAAAGTGGTACCTAACGCCCCCCCAGGCGGGCGCTGAAGAGTCCTAGGGCAGTAATTGCGTGGAAAGCAATTGAGGGTGTTGATTCTGTCAGGGGGTGCCACCGCATTAGAAAAAAAACCTTATAATCTATATAAACTACATTACATATGCATATTTTTTCCTTGTCATTTTTTTGCATTAAGTTAACATAAAAAATACGTATTTTCAATTATTTTTGTTATGGTAGGCGTTGAAAGTTCTTATCTTGCCTATGTGAGTGAGCCAAAAAAATTTCTTAACCTGTAGTCTCAACCTTCACCTTGGAGGAGATCATAATAAAAATCGATGATGTTGTTTATTACCATACGTGAGATCAACGAGATTTATTGCTTAATAACCTATAATTCGAACCCACGTGCTATTTATACGATAAAAATACTTTTATCAAATAAAAATAATATTGACTACATGAATCAAATTATGTATTACGTAAAATATTATATATAACTCTCTTATAAATGTCTCTAAAAAAGTACAATAATATATAATATTGCATCGAAGCTTAAAATATTCAACTAGACTATAAAAAAAAACTAAGGAGACAAAATGATTCCACAAAAGCAGATATAAAACTAAATTAGATCACGCGCGACTTTAATTTTAAAATGGGGTTGAAGTGACGTATTTAAAAAAAAACATTTTAACCCCCTTTATAGCGTTTCACCCTCCTTCGCCTAACAACCGAGTTGGCAATTGTAATTATGCGTTTAGGACGTGATCCCATTTCTACGAACGTGCTCGGCCGGTTTGCGATGTTATTAAAAAGTAAAAAAACCTGTATCGTAGGGATAGATTTTAAAAATTCGTGATGCGATTTTTGGTCTTGCATTAAGTGCTGGGTAATTTAAAAATAAGAAACCTCTTTCATGTTATAAACAGCACAATTTTTTATCTAGCTTTTGAGTAAGGTTCAATTTACTTCACGGCGGAACGGAATGGAAGTGAAGCTTTGTAACGAAATTGTACATAATACAAATAACTTTATGTCAATTATGTAACGGTAGCTGCCAGAATTCACGAGACTGCGAGAAAAAGAATATTGCTGAAGAAGCGCGACCATTTTTTGGCTCGTAGGTATCTAGTTTGTAAGTTACACAATTTTGTTATGAAAATTCCATTCCATTCCGTTCCGCAGTAATGTATATTGAGCCTAAACAAAACCAAACGTTGATTCATAAATACAACTGGAACAGCCAGCGGGTTGTATAAGCAGTTGGTAACCACAGTTGCTACTGCGATCCAATACTACTGTACAGTACCTAATTTATTCAAATTTACTTTCTTCTTTACTGATGGAAGGTCTGTGGTTCTAATATACGCAAAAATCTTTTTGTGCTCTGCGTGTCCAATTTAATAATGCATTCAGGGCGCTGTTGCAGCTCCCTCGTGGTTGGCTTTGGGGCCGTCTGGAGAAAGAACATTGTCTCTCTGTTGAACAGCAGGAGCTGTAACGGCATCCTGAAAGCGACAGCCCAGATTGACAGAGAGACCAGATTGCCCGCTGTTGTACTAGCATATACTAGTTACTCCACTCCACTCCACCTACTTCCGGTCGTTGAACCAAAGACCGGCTTCCGATATGTGTGTGATGAGTGGCGACAGCGCGCCCTGTCTTGTGCGATCTTCTCACAGTTCTATGCGTGCAGGACGTGGAGGTCTGTCTTCATTTCGTCTCTCTATCGTTATTTGGGCCGACCAACCAATCATTGACCACTAGGACGTCCAATGTACGTCCTTTTTCATCTCCCTATGACCTGACATTAAAACTAACATTAAAATAGACCTTTTAAAATACTGTGTGAAATAAATAAATTAATAAATAAAAATAATAAATAAATAATTTATTTTAACTTATACTTGATCCTTAGCTTATCCTCGTTTCCATAATTATCCCGCTCCCAAGTTTTGGAAATGTTTCAGAACTCGGCACATATACTATAATAATAACAAATGAGTACAAACCAAGTAATTTAGGCATTATCTATCAACGTACCTACTCGTGAAAGTGCTCCGCACCTAGAGTTGAGACATAGAAATTTTTTGAAAAATCATATTTATCAGAAAAATTTTTATCTTTCCTTTATTTTTCCACATTTGATATTGGCACCTGTCAAAAGTTGAAGATACTGAACTATATTATGAAAATTGGTGAAAATTAGCCAAGCAGGGTTTAAAAAATTACATTTAGCTAATGTTAATGTTTACACAATTTTGTTTTATAATTCATGCTAAATAAACATTAAAAGATATATCTAAATGTAGTCCATAATATGAGTCTTAGAATTATTATGTATTATTCCCGTCTTTCATTAAAAATGTTCCACTATTTGAAATTTTTCGGAAAACTACACAACGATATACATATAGGTCACATCCAAACCTCAAGTAAGTTTTTTGTAAGAAAATCTGAAAAAATCTCATAAGTCTCAAAAGTTACGAAAATTGGATTAAAAACAAAAAACACATTACACGAGTGGATCAAATGTTACGGAAAATGTAAGAGATGTATAACCATCTGGCTACACTGATTACAGCACGGGTCGTATTCCAGAACTCTACTCAATGCTCAAATCAGGACTTGAGTATGATTTAAAGCACTAGAAATATTCAAGTCCTTGCCATTAGGGTCGTATGTCCAGTTCTTGAAATCATACTCAAGTCCTGATTTGAGCATTGAATAGGGTTCTGGCATACAACCCTTAGTATGGATAATTGGCATCCAATTCATTTCAAACAAATTTATGAAATCATTTATTTAGTTTACAACTGGTAAAGATCAATTTATCACAAATTGATGGACCATTATACAGAATGCGTCGATCGTATAATAGCATTTATAAATGTACCACTAAATTTATTTTAACATTAAATTTTAACATTAAATGTATATTTCTGTAGTCACCTTAAGCAAAAAATAGCGCAAATTTTTGTGTTCTATATTTTTCCTTTTATTACATGTAATATTTACCTAATGTAGTTTGAATTTCAATTTATTTATTAACCTCAGTCATTTTGTAGCAGTAAATCTGTTCGTCCTTGGAAGTACTGCCATCTTACTTATCTCAGCTGCCAAGCGGTAATGTAAGCATTACTGCGTTTCAGTTTGAAAGGTAAAAGTGCTGCTAAAAATTACAGGGACTTGATCTTTGTCATTTAAAGCTCTGAGTGGCACTGCATCTGTCACGGACTGGCGTGTCGCTTACCACCAGATGCATAACGTATTCGTCCCGTCACTTATTATTTAAAAAATATTATTATTGTCATGATATTCTTTATTTATATTATGTGTAGTGTATGCGACTTGACATACCTACACACTGTCTCGTGTGTCCATGCGTAGGTACACCCAGTCAGTATCATGAGAGCCGTTGACGAGAGTGGAGGGAGTGTTACGTGACATGACAGCGCCGAGCCAGTGTTCGCAGGAAAGGAAGCAAACATAACATTATGTATTATTTATAAAAAGAAAATAATATAAAAATACAATTTCCCAGCTACGTTGCGTATTGGCAACAAACGACGAATTAAATTATTTCGATTTTACGATCAAATATCGCCCTGCGTCATCGCTCGGGCTACTATAACGTTTATTTTCTCATTTCAAAACTGCCCTATAAAACTTCCCTCCAAACAAATATAATAAAACCAACATCAACGTATATTATTTTGGCCGGAAACGTGAGGAAATATTCCTCGCATGAGAGTTCATTTTTTAATAGTTTACGCTATAGCGTAAACCACCGACCAATTCAAGTAGACAGATGCTAGAGATTGCATAGAGCTTTACGTCAAAGATTTGCCCTCGGTTTAATCAAACGACACACCCAGACCATATTGAAATTTCCCTTCACGTGATATAGAGATACCCTGTGTCGATACATTATTCCGGCAAAAACGATTCGTAATTTTATGCTACTACCCCCTATTTTAAGACTAGACCCGTGAATATCTAATTTTTGTTTATATATATCTGGGATATATAAACGGGTTTTCACTGTACGAGTGCTCTCGGACCGAATGCGCTCATGCAAGTTAGATCGTATAGGAGTCCACTCGGATTTCGGTTTACACCTTACGAGTTCATCAACGTCCGAGTAGCATTCGTTACCTTGAAGAATCAAGATGAGGAAGACGGATCTGGTGCTGCGAGGTGGAGAACTTACAGCAGATATGTTAATGACTGAAGTATAAACTCATGAAAGGGAAAAATCAAAGCCAGAGAAAAATTTGGACAAAAAAATGGATTTTACGACATGACTAACTGGGTTCTTCAAAATAATTTAATCCGCGAAGTGGAAAAGAAAGATAAAAATACGTTTAAAATTATATGGACGTCGGGTCCGCGCTAAAAAGTGTCCGAACTTATAGGGCGTTAAAATCGTATACAGAGCGTCATTCACGCTTTAGTCTTCGTTTGTTCGACTGACAGCGAAGCAAGCAAAATTAACCAGTACTGCGATGACATTACAATTTAAATTCAACGTTTTAGCTTTTTCATATTCCTTTACGTGTCACTACGTTTAAATAGATTGACTTGGGACATTTTTTTTGTGCTTTTTGTATTAGACCCGTCGTCCATTTATTTGTACGTCAATGTTTAAAACCCTTTAAACGGTTCAGTCCACTTTTTCTTAGTTGGCGCCATTTTGTTTTTAACCATCCAAGTGGATGCGGTCCAAGCGTACTCGTATAATGAAAACCCGGCTTTACGCCTTGAACGTTTGACGTGCTTGAAGTTTATGAAGTTCATAAACCAGATGTCGTTTCATTAGGACAAATCTTGAGATTTGCTGGAAAAAGGACTACTTAAACCGTGCAGTAACCTTCGTCTTATCGTATCTATGGTATACACTATAATATTATTGTGGCCCAGAAGTTATTAACCGCTGCTCGCGTCACTAACAGCACGGACCAATAACTCACAACGACTGCTAATCTCTTTACTACAGATCGTAACTCTGAAAAAGGTTCAAATTCCGTCTTATGTCTAAGTCTAAATGGCGCTGACCAATAGCCTGAAAGTAGTTTATATTACGTAAATGGCTACGTAAATGGTTTATTTTCCTTGTTATATTATTCAAATATAGATCACGAGCTAAAATTTTTTTCTTTTGAATTACTTTAAGAATCGGTAAAGGCCAGTGCGTAAATATGAAGGAAATGTGAGATCAGCCAGATTTTTTTTTTTTTGACGGGGGGAAATCTTTATGGATACTTCTGAGCCCAGGGAGACTCAGGGGTTATGTGCGGACTCTCCGTCCAGACTGGAGGGCCTACCCCACTAAAACCCCCCCGGGTTTCCCTCTCGCCGGTTGAGTCGGCGCCGTGGGATCAGTGAACATATGTGAGATCAGCCTACAACATTTGTATTACAATCAATTTTTACATTTCAATAACTTTGTGTTATAAGATACGAGTTTGAGAAAGTAAGACGACGATTTCCTTAACCTACACTCTTTCTCAAAAAAAAGAATCATCAAAATCGGTTCACAAAAGTTAACGCGTAACATACATGTAAAAAAACATACAGTCGCTTAATTAATGCTTCCTGATACGGGTAGATGGCACTAATCCTAAACAAAGTAAAAGAATAGTCGGCACTATCCATAATGATTGTCGCAAAAGGCGCCATCTAGTTGTTCGATTGCTATTACTAGAAATTGGAGTAGCTTTGATAAATTGCAGCTTATAAAACAACTTGGTTACAAAAATAGCTATTTGCTACACGTCGCGAGACCTGGTATACCAATAGGTAGGTACTGAATACCCAACTACGGTGTCTTGTATCATCATGTGTTATTGGTCCAGTGAGACATGTTTGCCATCATGATAAAAGGATTTGCCAATCGACGTAACGTGCTCGCCGATTGTTGCCCAAGTCTTAAGGGTCAAGAGCACTTAAGACTTAAATCCAACTCTATGCCCCTTACGATAAGAACGGTCCAAAGCACAAAGTGTCAAGCCTGACGTGCTCTTGACTGTACAGAGAACATAAATACTACGCCATTGCAAGGAGGTTCCTTTCGTGCAAAAACATAGAGATGAAATTTGAGTATTAGTTATAAGCAGCAATCGAATAGAGGGAGTTAATTTAGCCAAACTAAAGAATAATGTGGACTTTCCCTTCTACAAATCCCGACACTTCTCGGAAGTGATTATATTTGATATGCGTATTATTTAATTATTTATTGAAATTTGAGTAGGTGGCGAAAAATTATTGTTACCCATTATGCATTTGCTATAAATAATTATCTTAAAAAATTATAATATTGTTGTTGTGTTTCTATAAGTACTCTCTAGGTATGTGTTTAAATACTTTAGCCATTTAAAAAATAAACATGAAACAACCTACATTTTGGAATGTTTAGAAAATAAACAACAAAAAAAATATTATATAGGCATTGACGACAAAATGGGTATATGTTATATCCATATTATGAAAACGGTCATATTTTAGGTAAATTAAATGTATCTACTTGCACACTTGATGACTAGCACGTATGGGTAGGTAGGTACTATCTCTAGTTGCGAGATATAAGATCGTGACAAACTTCTTTTCTACAATCTTCTCGTTTCTTAGTACGAAGTCGAAATGTACGAATTCATCTGATATATTAGGCATAGGTATGCCTAACAGATTACGCAACTGTCGAGCTAAAATATCGTAGATACAAATATTAACACGGCAAACTGCGAGCTCGCAAGAACTTCCTACGATGTCACGAAAAGAACAAAGAGAAAATTCGTATTCTCTCTGTGACATTTATTTGCATTTAATGCTTCCCGTGCTGAGGCGAATTTGCAGAAAAACGTCACCAGTTATAATGAACACTATCCCGCGAAAGTCAAGGAAAAAAGTAGATAAAAAGTTAAAAAGGGTTTCGCAACTTTTCTCGTCACAGACGATAGTTCAAGAATGTTAAGAGTTGAAATATTTTATGGGAAAATGTTTTTGTGCAAAATTGTTCTGTAACTATCGAGTGTTCAGCAGACCGACACAGATAAAGTTTCTGAGTTATCTACAGACAAAAAGACATATTTATATTACAAGTACTTAGGTTTTCGCGATTGTTACACATAGGAAATGAAACATTTAGATCGCGTATATTTGTTTTTTCAAACAAACACCATTTGTTTGAAAAAATAAATATACGCAATTTAAATCCGGAAACATTGTTTCATTTCCTGTATATTTATATACTTGGAAGTCTTTTTATTTCAATCACATTCTAAATAAAACTTTGACAGAGCACCTAATATAATCTTGTCTCCAAAATATACCCCTTATAGACCGGAAATTGGACGCGGCAGTTGTAAATAAATATTCTTTAGTCTATGTTCTGTTCTTCCGCCTTCTTAAGTTTTCCCGAAATACATTTTTGATTTCCTTTACCTTCACCTTTTTTCCCCCCCACTCATCCATATTTCAAGTGAAATGAATTCAAAAGAAATCAGAACACTGAAGTACTTACAGTGGACAATCACGAACATTTAGACCCGGAGTAATTACCTAATCCATTTATGAAATTACAGGCACATGGGCTTATCAACATAAATATGTCTTTGCACGCGGTACACCCTGCTCCTACCGACGAGGCTCTGGCGACCCGCCAACACGCAACTAGCCAGCGTGGTGGGGAAATGGTCTAAACCCCCAGTTAATAGATAATAATATAAAATAAATAATGCTAGAGGCGCCTCTCCCCTCTAACCTTCGCTGCATTTCGCGCCGTCGTCGCTAACTGCCCCGGCCGCTGCGCGCCGCTGCTCTTTCAGTGTGATTTGACCCTTAGACCACTGAACCCTTCACTTTATACTTAAAACACTTAAAGAGGTGATAACCCAGGATGCCGATGATTGATGATGATGAAATAATACATTGAGATTACAGCTCGAGATCTAAGTAACGTCTCAGCCGAAACACATTTGATCCATAAGGTCTTAGAAACTGTTTAAGACTCGATACTGCCTCAGGTCGAATTAAATTATTTCCCGTACTAACACGGTTCATTTTGCTGGGGTCCAGCGGCAGGGGCACTGGCTTTATATCATAATTTATTGTTTTACAAACGAAATTATAACGAGTAACTGTAGAGCTCCTTGTGAAAGATTTCGTCCAGGATAGTACTGCCATACCATACCTATTTCTGCCGCCAAGCAGTAATGTCAGCATTACTGTGTTCCGGTTTTGAAGGGTGGGTGCTGGTAAAATTACTGGCACATGGGACTTGTCAACTTTTGTCTCAGGTGACGGGCGCAGTGGTAGTGCCCCTCAGATCTTTGCAATTTAAAGCTCTGAGTGGCATTGTAACTGTTATGGACAGGCGTGTAGCTTACCATCAGGCGCACGACTAGTTCGCTCTGTCACGTATAAAAAAAATTAAGCCATTTGAAAAACGAACACATCGTATAGTATACGTTTTCTATTTAGTTCAGTTGATGTTTAAAAAATCATTGGTATGTGTAAAGTACCTATTGAATACTTGAATACAACGGTTTGCTTGTAAAATTTACGAGGTAAGTTTCGTTTTTTTTCTATCGTGAATATTTTTAGGAATCGTGTTTTCACACCGTATAGTAATCAATGTACATCCTCAATTATTTTACATATTTTTTTCAAAGTCATTTATTCAACACTTTCACTATTATACGGATTCAACCAAAGCCATTTGAGGTTGCATAGACTCCTAAGTAATTTTAAATCGAATGCAACAAAATTATGTTTTATTGCTTATACAACTGCTTGTACACACAAACCAACTACTCCGATTTATTCCCAAACACCACTCGGAACATCTGTTGTAACATTGTTGGCCATCGGTAGGTATATAATCCACAATTTCACTAACATCCCGCCCCAGTGACCGGCAATTAATCGTCGTCGATTAAACCCAGGAATGCTTAATTACAGCTGCACTTACAGATGCCTTGTCCAGATTTATGGTGGCATATTGGATGTGGCGAGAGACGCGATCGTGCGAAGTGATAAGTCGCTATGTGTCATCCAGGATTGCTAGGATTCGTGTAATGGCGTGTGTCCGTGTAAATTAACATAATTGCCGCATTCCAGAGATACTAGAGCTTGCTTTGTATGTGCTAGGATTTAAAGAACTAACAGAGTACTAATTAAACTAAGTGGACATTCGTCACATGTTATTGTTATCTCTACGCTTGTAATAAACACGAAGCGTCTAATAAACAACCAACCTGTTATTGCCGCTGAATTTAGCCAACGAATTTCTTGTAAAAACTACATCTAAAGAAAAGTCCTTGAGATAAGGAAAAACCCTTTTCCGGGCAATTGAAATTTTTCACGCCCTAATCCTGTCCCGGGCGCTGTGCAAAGAACAATCGCGGAAATCGTTTCCGCAGTAATTTGTCACTGTAATGCAAAGTGACCAATCCAAGTAGCCAGGTGTTAAATAGGGTTGACTACAACAAATACTTGGTTATTATTAAAATTCACTTAGCTAATTAAGCTATTTTGTTCTTTATTCCATTAAACTTAACTTCGAGGTGTCGCAGAACAACAATTTCTGAACATTTAGAGCGGTTACACACGCGACTTTAAGCAGCGATGCAAACGCGATGCAGTCGTTAATCATCAACCACTCGTAGAATTACATCAAACTACCTACATCTCATAAGAAACGTTTAATTTTAAACCTTATCGCGTCTAACTTGCGTGCGCAATCACATCCGTCGCAGCACGATTATATCAGTTGTAACTGATGTTTACACCTTTACACATGCATGAGTTCTCACGCACGCGTTCACCACAAACGCGCTTCGACGCATGAGTTTCATATGTGAATCCCGATTTACCTTTTTATACAAAGAAAATTGTACGAAAAGGTCAATGTACCCAGCAAAAATCAGTCCAATTCACAACCCTAATATACGCGAATATTTGCGAAATGTCCGCAGGGCTGCACAGGCCGGGATGCAGGTGGCATTCGCAATTTAGCCGCGTCTGAGGAGCGATAAATCGCAGAGGAATGTTGTACTCCGCAGCAATAGGGCGAACGGTCTGATAACGATGGAATGTAATGTCGACTCAATATTGCAATTGCTTTGTTATTTAGATCCTTAGTAGTTTCACATAGATGTCATGGCGGAATTGTGTGGAGAGATTTACGAAGGCACTTTGGTTTAGTCGTGCATGAACACTAGACTATAGGACATTCTATGATTCATAAACTGTAATAACCCTTATACCTTAGAATAATAACGCATAGAAACCTAGCCCGCACACGCTAAGTGAGGCAAGTTAGAGGGTTCCAAACGCGTCCCAGGAGCGCGCGGGCTGTTAGTGCTCAAGGTCATATTGCACCGCGAACAGCTCCAAAATTTTTTGCTAAAAATGACGAAATGTGCGGTAAATGGGTGTAAAAATACAACAGACAAACAAAATAGATACTAACATCGCATTCCACAAGTAAGTAATGCGTTTCAACTCATATTCTTATGTAAATATTCACTAAAACAGAAAAATAATTTCGCGGCAACAAGATACGAAAGTGTTGCAAAGTAACGAATCTTTTTTCTCCCCATTTTGCTATTCTGTATCAAAATAATTATATTACGTAAATTTTAGTGGTGCCTGTAATTTCGATTTATTTGCGCATTTTGAACTAATATTTACTCGAATAAACATTAAATGTTTTCGTTAACTCCTGTAAGTGATTGGGACACTTAATTATTTTATAATACTTTTAACGGCTCTGCGTTCATGCTTTATTGAATAATTATTTATATTAATTTTATTTGAATTGGAGCACATATTGCAACAAATTTACAGTATATATTTGTTTCTACTATAGTGTTGGCACCACCAGTACAACTTTGATAGCTTATTATATGTCTTTCTTTTCGTAACTCAAGCGAAATATTTTATATTAAAATATTTTATTTTCTTAAAAGAGGAGCATTCTTAAGCGATTTTTTAATCTATTTTAACAGTTATTTTCTTTAATGTTTGCTTATGGCATTTTCGGTTTTAGGTTTCGAATATGGCACTTATTTCTAAATCCAAGATGGCGGGCGCGATTTTTCGAATAATGGCAAGTTGGGTATCGTTTTCGAGATGTTTGGGAATGTTCAATACAAATATGGCACTCATTTCTAAATCCAAGATGGCAAACACGACAGTTCAAACAAAAGCAATATTCGTAATGAGCACCCCCAAATACCTCGAAAACGATACCCAACTTGCCATTATTTGAAAAATCGTGCCCGCCATCTTGGATTTACAAATAGTGCCATATTCACATTGAGCATCCCCAAATACCTCGAAAATGATACCCACATAGCATTTTTTTGAAAAAATCGTGCCCGCCATCTTGGATTTACAAATGAGTGCCATATTCGTAATGAGCACCCCCAAGTACCTCGAAAATGATACCCATATTGCATTTATTTGAAAACTCGTGTCCGCCATCTTGGATTTAGAAATGAGTGCCATATTCGTAATGAGCATCCCCAAATA
>NW_020653462.1:528312-561058 GCF_003589595.1 Hyposmocoma kahamanoa
TTGGATTTAGAAATGAGTGCCATATTCGTAATGAGCATCCCCAAATAACTCGAAAAGGATACCCATATAGCATATTTTGAAAAATCGTGTCCGCCATCTTGGATTTACAAATAAGTGCTATATTCGTTTTTCATCGACAAAACCGAGCATATCTGTAGGCACCTGATCGACAATGTCGGGCAAATCTGTAGGCACCTTTAACTTAATGATGAGTTAAGCAAGATACAATTTCCCCACTTTTGAGGGAAATGTTATTCCATGGCATCATTATTTGTATATTTGTGTGCGTGCCGACGAGCGTAGTTACAAGTTGCTTACGCCTACATGAATTTGGTTTTTGCCTCACTTGTGACAGTTCGTTTGATATGAAACTATCATTCTATGCGTTACTATTCTAAGCCTTATACTATAATGTTTCAGGGCTTCTATAGCTTATACGCGTGGCGCACTATGAGTTTCCGGAATGAATAAGAAAAACATACTATAAATGGTCAGAAATGAATTTATTGTTTCTCAAAATATTCTCCATTAGCGTTAATGCACTTTTTCATACGAATGAACCAATTTTGAAAACATTTATGCCAATCCTCCGTGACATTCTATGACATACTCTTGTCGTTTTTGGCCGTGTGAGAACTGGCGTTATGGTGGTGCAAAATGATACGGCGTTTACGGAGATTCACACGAACGCGTTTGAATTCAGCAAACCATCTATAAATAGTCGTTTTGCATGATGCTTCATCGCCAAAAGCAGTTTGAAGCCAAGCATAGCTCCGCTGAGCTGTTAAATTACACTTAAAGTGGTAGAAAATCATGCTTCGAAAATTTTCATGAGTTAAATCCATGGTGACGTAGATAACCAATATCTAAAATGACGCCACAACGTAAAAACAAGTGACAGTCGGATGAAACAAACTGTATTCTACAGCCAAAGAGTTCCATTTTCAAATGTTCTAATTACTTTTTAAATATTGTTTATGTAAATGGCCAGTTCCGGAAACTTATAGTGCGCCCTATGTATAAGTTATTTATGCAGCAATGACAGAAATTCATTTATTAAGCATATTTTACTTTGCCTAAGTAAAATTTATTCAATCAACTTTAATCCACATTGCAAACAAAATAAACTATAGTTTCATTACACTTGCAAAAGTTTTCAGACCATATTATGTCATTTGTACTAGTAAACATGAAAGCATAGAATAAAACTACCAAATAAACAAAACAAATCGTATATTTACTTATTAACATTTTCAAATATTACAACACCTAGTCATCATTAAAAACAACTTTTTTACCTTCAAATGGTAATATACCTGACTGCCGCTTCTTTGCTTCCCATGAAGGATGTAACTTCTCTGGTTTGACACTATTATCATTCCTGTCATTAAAATTCGTTTGTTGATTATTTCGGACCTTATTTATATGAAAATTATCGTTTTTATTAAACATTCTATCATTGTCTCTAAATTTATCTCTCCCTAAGTTATCTTTCCTAGTAAATTTATCATTTTTCTGGTTTTGTCTATCAAATCCACTAGACCTTTTATCAAAACCATTTTGTTTATTATGTCTATGAAACCTATCTTCATTGTCCTGGCGAAATTCCTGCCTTGGTTTTATCTTAGGAACATGTCCAAACCTAGCCGCTCTTCTAAGTTTTCTATTTCCCTCTTTGTGAAATTCTTTCACTTCATCTGGTGCTCTAGGTTCAGCCAATGACATGTAGTTTTCTCCAGTAGATGTTATAAAAAATGGATCTACAATTTTTACCTCCTTCTGAGGTGTATCATCCGAGTCCTTCTTAAACTTTCTGTTTAATATTTTTTCATTAAAATTCCTGTTCTTGTTGCTGTCTTTTTGTTTCTTTCCCAATTTTCGTAATGTTGCTACTGTACTTTCCTCTACATTTTTATTTGGTTTTCCTATTTTCAATTCAAATTTGTTTTCTTGTGGTACAGGACCTAACTTTACAATATGTCTTATGTTATTCGATATTTCATTATCTTCGTCATTATTACTATCATTGTCATTATTACTACTACCTTCACTGTCCCTCCCTTCACTTTCTAGATGTATGCTTGTGTCAACCTGTCTTTTTCTTTGTATCTTTGAAATACCTTCACCCCGACTTTCTTCAGACTCATTTCCTGACTCAATTTGTACAGTACCATCCTCAGAAGATCCTTCTTTATCACTAGAAACGTTATGATCAGAAACATCTAATTCACTATCTGAACCATCAAATTCCTGACTGTTTTTACTCACGTTAATATCTTCAACGTTCCAATTGCCTTCAGAATTAATAATATTAACTTTTCCTTTCTTTTTCTTTAATTTCTCTTTTTGTTTTTCCCTAGCTTCTTTTTTAATTTTTTGCCGTTCTGCTCTTGACATGAAGAGGTCATTTATTGGCACACCAGAAAATCTGCTACGAATAAATTTGTACTTATCTTGCATTGCTTTGTGAAGCAGCAATCGAGCACAAGCCTTTTCTTGATCGACTTGAGGTTTGTTTAAGTAGTCTTGAAGTTTGCCTTTGTGAGTTAGAATAAATTTGCCAATGTCTCTTGCTTTGATTTTCTGTAAAGTTAATCAAAATGGTATTTTTTAATTAATTTAATAAGAAAAAACATTTAATTAAAACTGCAAAAATAGGTCTCTCTTTAGACATCCATTTATTTAAGCAAATACTTTCTTTGCTTGTTGTTCCTACATATCATACTTGCCGTTTGAAACTTTACCAAGCCCTATCAAGCTTGATAACATGGTGTTTTTGGTTATGTTTTAGTTTTATTACCATTTAAACAGACTTTAACTAAAAATAATAAATAAACAACAAACTAAGTCTAAAATCTAAAATTAAAGTGCTAGCTATACATGCCTCTCTATCAAAGGAGACTTGAATCTAGAGGTAGAACATACATGGTTTTGTTAAAGCTTCATTACAATTCTCAAATAGTGACTCTCACGCACTCTATGATATCAACACAAAGCAGCATCAACACTGCTTCAATGTGTAAGTTCCTTTTGTATGAGAAATTATCATTATATGGAAAAATTTATTTAAGTTTCTGTTACATTGCAATGTTTTTTTTTGCTTTGTGAAAGATAATAAATTATTTAGAAATAAAAGAAAATTGTAATACATATAAAAGACAGTTTTTTTTTTATTTACCTTCATAATCAAAACTTCATTTATGGCGGATTCTGCCTTTCGCTTATTTTTTTCCTTCAAAGGTTCCGGTGCTTTCTTCTCCACCAATGCTTTAGCTTTTCTTGTCAACTTATGTATAATATGAATTTTGGCTTGGTTGAGTATCTTTTTGAGCAGGATAAGCTGAAAATTCACAAACATATTAATTAGAACTACTTTTAAATTACCTACTTAATTTGAGTAGCATACAAACCAAAACTAACTGCCTCCGTGGCCGAATGGTTACCATGCTGGACTGCCACACAGAGGTCCCAGGTTCGATTCCCGGGCCAGGAAAAAATTTATTTCTCTTGTGAGTTTGGATGTAATTTGTGGTTGTCTAAGTGTGTGTTCATGGCACCCAGACACAGGCTTGCCCTAGTGAGGGGTTGTCTAGGGTATCCAGCCTAGGTTTACCCAATCCGGGAAAACCCAGGTTTTCCCAGTTCTGATGGTTACACAGAAACCCGGGTTTGACTTTAATAACCAGGGTTTTTTGAATATTTTACTTAATTTTTTTGTTATTTATTATGTATAAACCACTTCGAATACAATAATAAATTTAATAAAAACACGCTTAGTTAAATAATTAAGTGTAAAGAAGCGTAGTTGCCACGTTTCTTCCTTACCAAACAATCAAGAAAACAAGCAACGCGTAAAATGGAATGGAAGATTTCATAAAGATTTTCTAAAATGTCTTGTAATCTGGAAAGTCCTGTTTCATTTATGATAATCCTTTTTGTGTTTTGACTATACTATGACCCGAAAACCCGGATTTTGAAAATAATAATAATAATAATAATAATAATATTTTTATTCTCTTCCACAATGAAACTTAAAGTTATTAATACAGAATTATATCTCCCTTTATTGTGGAAGACTGGTGCTCAAGCTAGGTAGAAACCTGTGTTATGAGACACCAGGTCTCCCTTTGCGTAACATTATTACATGTAAATAACAAAATACATTGGTGAAGTTACAATAGATTGAAGAACAAGTAAAAAATACAATTAAACTCTAACATAAAACTACAACAAAATAAAGCAAAAACCTAAAAATAAAAATAAATATAAAAATGGAAAATTGGAGATGTGTAAGTTATTGTAGTGTGTTGTTGTGTGTGTGTGTTTATGAGTATCTGTATGTGTGATGAATAATGACTGTGTGAATATGTGAATGTGTAATGATTGTGTAAAAATTATTTATGTGTGTAAATAGTATGATCAGTACCTATGTTTCATCAACTTATCAAACTAGTCCATAAAGCAACCTTGGTTGCAAAATTGGTCCGGGTTTCGATGCCCTAGTTATGTCGAGTGTTTGAGTAAAAAAAAGGTGAAAACTAAGACGTTGACGGTACTGAAGTTATTGTTATGATTTGTCTCTGTAAGAACTTGCAACCTTATTCACTGAATAATAAGAATTTGTCATACTTCGCATGCTTGCATTCTTTAACACAAAAATTTCACAGCTTGGAAGCTGAAACTACAAATATAACGACGGTTAATATACACACCTCGTTGTTAAATGCCTGTTTCACTGCTCCAACTTCCATTTTAAACAAAAATCTCTAAATTTCGTGATAACAGAGGTTATGTTAAGTTTCCAGTTCAAATAGAAGAATATTGCATAAAGTCACTCCATTAATCCAGTATGGTGATTCGTTATGCTGAAATAAGTTCAATATTACTTTTCGAATAATACTTCGAAAGAAAAACCAAAGTTGTGGGCAAAGTTTTGTCACGCAGATTTACACGCGACAAAATTTACACGAAATTGTCAATAGTTTAAATGTTTGAATCACAAGCACAGACTATTAGATCACAAGTCAGAAATTGTCAATGTCAATGTCACAACAAAACAGGTATGAGCTAATGGACGGAACATACTATAAAAATTATTACCATTTTGAGCAACAATGACAAATAAGACCTTATAGACGTGCGTACACAATAAATGATTTGATTTGATTTCAGCAATTCAAGCTATTAAGTTATTTTAATTCATCTATTAGTGGTCCCGTAACATCTAAAAATATTTTTAGTATTATTTAGGAAACGAAAACTGTCCACAATTTTTTTCGTCTTTAACTTTTTAAGAAACCATTTTCTTTTACGGTGCTTCTGTAATGATAAGGAACTAGTAATGTAATAGGTATTTCTCTAATACTTTTTGCCACATCTCTTCAAGTTTCCAATAAAAAAAAAACAAACTATTCTCTTTGGTCGGACCTGTCAATCCGAAATGTACGTAAAGAGTTTTTCACAAATTAATTCGATTTTATCAAGTTAATCTCGATTAAATTATTTAATTTTTAGTCCTATTCTATACCAGCAAACAAATATTTGTACTTTGTAGTGGTTATTTTATCTCTCACAGTTCTGGTGTTTGTGTTTTCAGCATGGCACCCCGGTTCGAAATCGCAGTTGGCCTGCGGAAAGGCCACAAAACTACAAAGATTTCCGCTGGACGGAAGGGTCTTACAGACAAGACTTTGAAAGTCAGACCCGCTAGATTGAAGGGCGTAAGTATTTTACTGATTTACGTTCATTCGCCTGTAGTTTTAGGTTATGTTTATATTCGACTTGAACCATTTAAAATGCATTAAAAACTTGAAGATCTCGGAAAATCTCAGAAGACTCGAACATACGTAAATAAAGATAATTAAGCCTTAGCATGTAAGTGTATTTGCATATATATATTATTACAAACTTTTATCCAGAAGTATACTTATCTGTATGCAACAAAATTCAATGTAAGTCATTTGTTTAGTACGTTGTTGATACTCTCTGTGGAGAAGCATTAGCCTGCAACTACACTAAAAGCACTTCCAACTCTGTTCCTATGGTCGATTTTTGAGATCTATAATTATAGAGAAACAGGGTAGGTACCCATACTATCTTGTTCTGATATTAAGTTTATGGTAAACCCTGTTATTATCCATGAACGGGTTAAGTAACCTTTCATAACAAACATATTATAGCTTTCTATTTTTGAAATAGATACAAAATTTTGTACCATATAATGCATTTGGATTTTAAGTTTTCTTTCAAGTAAAGCTCAGTTAGTGTAACAATAAGTGGCAGTAGCATTAACACGTTCACAGTCCCCATACAAAATGTTTGGATTTCCTCGTACGTCCCGCATATTATTCTCTATACAAGTCGAAGTACTTACGTCAAAATGTTATCTGAGCACTTCAACATACCTATTGAGTGCAATAGGAAGTAAACCATATCTTCTATTATCATGAAAAAATCAAAACTTTCAAGAGCCGCACTTAGGACTCTGGCCACGAAATATAGAGGAAAATGTATTGATATACATACTCCTTGTTATTCTTTGATTTTGAAGTGAGTCTTAGGTACGTCAGGTAACAGTCAAAGTAGGTAATTCTTTTGTTTATTTTTCCAAATTTGTTCACTTCACGAACTAAAAATGGTTGAACGGTTAAGGAGGATATTAGAAGATTCTGATTTTGAAGACGATTTGTTGGATTCTGACGAGGAAAATGAGGATGCAGCTTGTTTTTTGGAAATGAATGTCATCATTATGCTTGCCATGTTTTAACTATTTACATAAGTAAGAATATCACTTACCATCTCTTACCTCGTTCTAAAAAGAATTTGATTTTGCCATCTTTTTGGTGCCAACTGCAATGACATGATATGATCTATTTATCTTTGATATTACGGAAAAATCTAAATAGGATATAAGAGAAAATAAGCAACGTATCAACATGGCATTTAATTCTAAGAAACTGTACGTTATTGCTATGGATAAAGTAATAACGATTCTAAAAGAAAAATTGGAGAAGTATTTGCAAGATGACGAGGTAATAATAATTGTTTTGTTTTCTGTCAATATGACCATTTTTGTAAAGGTTTGATTGATGTTTGTTTGTTTGATTGGTTCCATAATTGTGTTATAGATTGAAATTACGAAGAGAAAATTGGAAGAACTTAATTTACCTCGAGCGATATTCTGCGAGTTGTTTTTCGAACTTTTACCGGACTGGGAAGTACTACCAGAAGAACAAGAAATTATTTTAACAGCCAAATGTACAAATTGCATGAAACCATGCGAATATCAGAACACCATAAGTCTCCAAGATATTTATTGTAAATATTGTACAGGGCAATGCTTTGTCAAATGTGGACACAGTATAAGATGTACTTGTTTAACATACGCCCAAGTCAAGTATGGTCTTGGTCCTTAACTTGAAGATTAAAAACACATTAAAAAATATGAAAAAGTGAACATATTTTTGATTTCTTATTTGAATTCCATCAATCACTTCAGTGTTCCAAACAGGTAGACAGTGGCATTCACCAAATATAATATTGTAATACATTTGCTAAGTTAGACTAAATGCGTACCTGGTAGTTTCTTAGTGACCCATATATGGGTCACGGACGTGTGGAACTAGTACGCCGTGATCCGTATATGGGTCACTGGACTGTGAAGGTGTTAAATAACATTTTGGGTCCAATTTTGTAGAGTCAGCACAAAAGAATAATTTATAACATTCTGTTGTGATTTTTGTATTTCTAAGTAAGCTTCAAAACACTGTAACAACCTATTACAAAAAATGGAGGTAGTTTTTATCATATGTATTAATCCAGCAACACTTTCTACTGGGTAAAAAAATACCACAGAGTATTTATGTATGATGGTTTTTAATTTTTTGAGCGCGCTGACGACATGGGGCTCTAGGTACCTTCTAACCAATAGTTAATGCATATGCACACCGCGAGACAACCAGTTTGCACATGACCTTTGGAGACGACATACGAACAAAGTGAATATGGGTAAAAAATACCCAGTAGCAACACTACTTGTTATATTATTTTTCAGTTTACTTATGATTATTTTTGTCAGTCTTTATGACAACCAAGGTCAGTCAGAGAAGATTGTAGCACCCTTTTCGGATTTCAAGAACACTGTATACAGTGGTATCATATGTCCCAAAGGAGAATAAGTGGTTCTAAGAATAAGTGGTACTAGGTGGTGAAGGTGAAAAGAGAAAATAATGGAGCTGTGATGGCTAAGGGGAGGATCGGCTTGAATGATTTAGCTTTGAGTCTTGTAATGCCACAGATACAGAAGAGGGCATTAGTACCTAATTTATCATCATCTATAAAAACAAAAACGAAGTTTATGCTCAATGATGGCTGGAATATTGAAACTACGTCGCCAAGGACATCTCGATCTCACCCACCTGTTACTGCTTCTCGCTGCGCCGTATGTGAATGGAAAAAAGACCAGAAGACAAAGACAGACTGTGAATTGTGCTTCAAAAAGATATATAGAGAGCATACGATCTCAATTTGTGGCGATTGCTACGATAGAGTAAAATAGATTAATTTGGACCAACAACGAGCTTGGAACGTATTGCTTCATGTCGATTTTATCAGTGTTCGCGTATTATAAAAATACTGATATTATGTTATTTTCATAGTACATTAAATCTATTTTTTTATATTGATCTCAATTTTGCATGTTCCTAAAAATAAAAAGTATATTTGTTGATTCTTATAGCAGTATACATTTTTTTTTTTAGTACTTTTCTACGATAATCTATAATTTTTAGTTATAGTTATTCATTACAAGTTGTATTTTGTAATTTTATTTATTAAGAATAACATCATTAAAACTGCTACATGTTCACAGATTGATAAATCAATTTTCTATTCTTAGATAATGCCCTTAAATTCTGTGGTATTTTTTACCTGGTTGTGAGTAATCGTAGCCAGTTCCGGGGGGTATATTAATCATCACTACAATTACACTGTTGAATGATAAACGGTGCGTACCCAGGAGATTCATCTGCTTGAGGGAAATTTTCCACAAAAAATCTCCAAATGATGTACCAGTTGTAAGAAATTCACCATCTTTCTGCAGATAAGACTTATTAACTTTATAGCTTTTTTGTTATTGAGTTTGATGTACAGAAAGATAGTGATTTTCTTACCATGGCTATATAAATTAAAGACTTTTTGTGGAAAATGTCACTTATATGGTTTTACCTTTAAATAGACCGTATCTACTTACACTTCCCTTTGTGCCTATAGCCCACATATCTGGGCTATAGGCACAAGGAAATTCAAGCTGCTTGTAAAGGCAGCTTGTTTCAATCCCTGCTTACAACCAATATTATTTGATTCCTATTTATCTTAACACTTGTTAATTTTACATTTCAGCTGCAAACTAAACATTCAAAGTTCGTACGCGACCTTGTCCGTGAAGTTGTCGGTCATGCTCAGTACGAGAAGCGGGCTATGGAGTTGTTAAAGGTTCGTACACACCCAAAGTTACTAAACCTTCAGACGCATTACCCAGAAATAACAGAACAATAATTCTAATTTTCAAATACAAACACATAAAGAAATGCAAATTAGTAGTTGAAAAATAGACACAATGCTTCGACTCTGCGCCATTGTAAGTTGAGCCTTAAAGAACTGAACAATTCTCCTGGCTTCTACTGTTTTGATCTCCTCTGGTTGGCTTTTTTTCCTTACATTCATTTAATAAATCCAAGTTCAAAATTTCTTTAACATAGATAAGCAAATTACTAGTGTTGCAACGAATAGTATTTCACCTTCATGCCGAATACCGAATATTCGGTCCGGAGTGACGCCGAATAGTCGAATATTCGGCCAAACAATTCGGCCTCATTAATGATGTTACGAAAATAGGCGCGCAAACCGCATTACAGCAAAGATAGCTATACATACATATATGTTAAATGAAACCAGTAATGATGCATGAGTTTGTAAAAAGAAACAAAAGGAAATTTTATTTTCAAGTTTATAATTCAAATTTATGACACCTTAACGAAGAAAGTAATTGTTTATTTCACTTCAGTTTAATTAACTTTGAAAAACTTAATTTTATTTTCATTTGCAAATAATAAGTACTAAGTAGATTTTGTGTGTTAGCGTTTATTTAATCATGATTTCATGACAAAATTACATAATAAGTAGGTAGTGTTCATTTGATTACCTCTTTTTTGATCTCATAGAAGTTACTATTTGTCATAATTTACTGTATTTTCTTATTTCTTCCTCCTGATTTTAGGTATTGGGGCGAATAGCAAAAAATAGGCAGAATAAGCCGTATACCGAATAGTAACCGAATATTCGTTGCAACTCTACAAATTACACTTCAAATTATAACAATAATAATAATACACACTTTCAACATAGCCGCACTAGGCAAACCCTGCATCGCGGGTGCCATGAACACATACATAGACAACCGCAAATTACACCCAAATTGACGCGAGAAATAAATGTAGGCTATGCTATTATTTCTTCCGGCACGGGAATCGAACCTGGGACCTCTGCGTGGCAGTCCGGCAATTCCTCTTTAGGATGAGTTTCTGTCTAGATAGTACTGGTTTTAAATTGTTCAAAATGTATTATTTACAATATTAATTGGATGCTAATAAGCAATAACGTGTTAATCAAAATTTTAGTTTTGCGAAAATGGCCCACTTTTTTAGTGTTTTTGACAATTAAATCTAAAATTTACAAAATGAAAACTTTTGCAATGTAGGATAAGATGTATTGTTATCAAAAGCAAGTCACAGTAACAAGTAGTTTTTTTTATAATACCAAGTGACGGGACGAACAAGTCGTGCGGCTGGTGATAAGCGACATGCCTATTCATAACAGTTGCAGTGCTACTCGGAGCTTTAAATCGCAAAGATCTTGGGCGCACTGCAACTGCACCCGTCACCCTGAGACATCAGTTGATAAGTCCCAGGTGCCTGTAATTTCACCAACACCCTTTCAAACCGGAATGCAGTAATGCTCACATTACTGCTTGACGGCAGAAGTAGATAAGGTGGCGGTATTTCCCTGTACGTACTTTTTCACAAAGACTTCTTCTGTTAATAAAATTAAAATAGAAAACCATTTATTGCATAAAAATCACAGTACATTACACATTCGCAATATAACTGCAATATATTATACTTTACGCCTAAAACACAAGACATAGAACAAATGAACAGTCCAAAATGCGTCATATTATAGTACAAGTAATGAATAATTATTTAATTAATAAATTATAAGCATAACAGTGTGCACTGTGCTGTTATAGATCCTAAATCCACTCCGCTTATTGTCGTCTTTAAATGTTATGTGACGCTGGTTTTCAGTGGACGCGGTTTTAAATATATGTGGATAAACACGGAACTTTAATAATAAAATATACAGTACTATATAAGTGAGGATCTAATAACTTTTTCAGAGGCGAATTCCTTTTCAAATCTTCTCTATACAGCGTGTCCCAAAATTCAACGATAAGCGGGCGCTGGAGGGTGGACCTGCGCATAACTACTTGAGGAAAAATAAGAAAAAAAATATTATCATTTTTTTTTAAATTACGATAAAAAAAATGTTATTCTTCGAAAATTTACTCCCTTAATGATATTTTAAATCACCACGACCACAATTTTTCAGATATTTCTGATGTTTTTATTTTAACGGCCACCTAAGTAGTACTGCTGTCTACCACAACTCTTAAAATTCCCAGAATGCCTGCAATTTTACAAAAAAATCCATCAAAATATTTTTTTTCCTTGAAATTTTGAAATATTTTTACCTGCAGTCGACTTTCACTCATCGTTTTGTAAAAAAAAAAGTACGGACACCACTGCGGCAAGTATTTTTAAAAATTGACGCAACTAACCAAGATTCCAAAATAGTATAATACTTTAAGGCGCAAAAAAATATTGGTACCATTTCTAAGAAAGACTAAATTTCTTGATTATTGTTCTTATTCATAATAATCACTTTCACTATGTGCCGAAAAAAGATTACTTGATGCAATTTCTTGGAATTTCAATGGCACATGTGCGTAGTCGATACAATTTAGAAATTAGAGAGAGAAAGATAGCGAGAGATATACGTTAGAAAGAGATAGATAGATTTACATTATTAGATAGACATTATCGTAATTGAAAAATAAAATGAGATAGATTTTTTTTCTTATTTTTCCTCAAGTAGTTATGCGCAGGTCCACCCTCCAGTGCCCGCTTATCGTTGAATTTTGGGACACGCTGTATAACATGAAGTGAAAAAATCACTTCTACCATGCAAGTATGCTGCCCTCGGAACAAAAAAGGGCACAACCAACTAACATTTTTACATACATAATATGTGTTATAAAGTCCATTACCAACGGATTATATTTTTGGATAAACTTAGTAATGTACGGAACTGTGCCCTTTAATTCTATTCATAAGTCACATATTAAAAGCCAGATTTAAATCAATTATGCAATTATAATTTTTTTTTTTAATAATTTTTATAGCTCGAGCTGAAAAAGAAAATTAAAGTATTTTTAAAAACGGCTAATTTAAATACAATGAAAGTTTCTGTATAAAACATGTATATTTATCAACATCAACTCGTTTATACGTCCCACTGCTGGGCACTGGTCTCATCTCGGCGAGGGTTTAGGCCATAGTCCACCATGCTGGCCTCGGGTTGAGGACTTCACACGTTTTCTGATGATTGTCAACCTTCTTCGATGTGCCGGTTTCAACGCAATGTTTTCGTTCACTGAAAAGCTCTTGTAAAATTACAAATAAAACTTTATTTATTACGTTGTCTTCATCTGCAATCAGTCCTTGAACCATTAACAGATACGTTAAGGTATGAAACTATAGGGTTTTTAGATAGAGTTTCTAAAGTTTTTAATATAATTTGAAATACATAACCGTGTGACAATGTTCTTCCTTAGTCATTCATTACTCCGTTAATTGTGTTATTCTGTGATATTTTTCTAGTATTTTGAAGCAGCTAAAGATATAATAAATAAACTACAAATAAATATGAAACTGTATTTATTATTCTATCTATTTATTCATTATGTTACATTCTGCAAACACATTTATCATTACAGATATATATCCAAATCGATAATGTCGAATCACATCATTATTAAAATTAATTAATTAATTGATTATTAAATACATTTCATTCAAATAATAAAAAATAAATAAAAAACTTAAACGTTTCAATTTCTTATATCTATTTATTACATATAATGTCAAAGGCTACTTCTGCGAATCTCGACATCGAATAACAAAAAATATCCGTTTCTTTAGAAATTTCATTTAAAAGACGCAAAGCAGTAGTGAGCGGCGCATGCTCCAGCACTCTGGTCCTGCACGGTGGCAGCGCTAGACTCTGTTGTCGCACGACGCGACGTAGGTGTGTATTTGGCACGAGGAGGTCGATTTGTTCCAGTATTTGCGGATTGCACAGTAAGCCGCGATAAATTTTAAATACATAAAGTGATGAGAGCCAAGTACCTCGTACTTCGTGTGTGTAATAATAGCCAAACCATTCCTCGGAAAAATGGTGACGGGTACATATTTGGGAACATAGGATACACTTCAAGTACGCGTTTTAGCAAAAAATCGACTTAAATACCAATTTCAGCGTTAGTGACTAAATCGTTCTCATTCATGTACATACGGCAATCTATCTAAATAAGTATTAAGTAATAGTTTTGTAAACTTTATTGTACATCAACCAGACAAATGGAACTTTAAAATCCATGCACTTTTATAACGGTCCAGCATATTTTACATACTTGACAATTAAAAATGTATGTATAATATCATAATTGTCGCTCTCATTCTTGTCTACTTTTAAGTCAAATAGTTACTTTAAGCCAAACATTTACTTGAAATATAACAATTAGATGGTGGTAGTGGTGGTGATGATGACGACGATGATGTGAATGGTAATGATGCTGATGATAATGGTGATCATGATGATGATGTTGATGGTGGTGATGATGATATATTGATGTACAACAAAGTTTATATGACATTAACAAAATACTTATTTAGATTTATTTATTAATTACATACACATAGATAGATGGTCTAACATGGATGAGAAGGATTTTGATACAAGAAGTTAGATTAAAATATTTGTTATATGTTAAATGTTCTTTTGTGAACGATAAAATGTGTGTTGTAATAATAATTTCTCATTACTGTGCCGTCTTTCTCATTTATGTTTATGAGAAAATCATTCGTGTTACTGCAATCACATTCGTGTGACCTAAAATATCGGTTTTTTTTTTGTATTTAACTTAAATACTTCTGTGATTTTATTATTATTGACATTGCTTGAACTTATATGTACGTTTAAGACCTTGAAGAAAAGAAAAAGTGTTTTACAAAAATTACTCAAAAAGTGCCATTGAAATTCGGAAAGTAAAATTCACCCTATGACGTTTTAATAATTACAAAATGCTTTATTATTCTTATTTTGATAATTGATCTACTAGTACCGAAATCAGTTTTTATTCATATGCATTTGAACAAGAATAGCCGGATTTGATTATCTATATTTAATTAAAATTAAAAACTTTAAAATATGTCTCCTCTTCGTATTTTTCATAAACATAGTTCTTCAGTGTATTTATTTTATTTTATTTTATTTTATATGATACAACAACGGATAACAGACTACAAATTATACTTAGAACTACTGCATATGTAACGTTATAAATCTGATATCCAATTATAATTATACACAACATTCAGAATGTATGTATGTATGTATGTATGTTCTTACAAAAATTTACAATTCAAATGAGTTTGTGCTCAGTAATTGGATGAATAATCGGTGGATGGTGATTCAAATCCCTATAAACGGCTCAGGACCAGTGAAGGCCTCCCTTGCACCAGTCTTGGCCAGTTTATTTGCTGCCTCAAGTACACATATTGCGCTAAACATTACAATGTTTTTTTTTTTTTGTAGGTGTCGAAGGACAAGCGCGCCCTCAAGTTCCTTAAGCGTCGTCTGGGAACGCACATCCGTGCTAAAAGGAAACGTGAGGAGCTCAGCAACGTGCTCACCCAGATGAGGAAGGCAGCCGCTCAGGCACACCACCACCATTAATTACAATAAATTCTAATTAATTACCCTGTCTTTTATTGTATAATACAATTTCACAGAATATTCATTTAAAAATCACTTGACCTCGGTGTCGTCGCGGTTAACTCTATGTGATGAGGAGGTCACTGGTTCGATTCCCGGTAGAACCAACTTGAGAAATAAACTTTTAAATGGGCCTTGACGTGGATGTTCTGGGTAGTGTCCATGAGTTAATTTCGTCGCTCTGGTACTCGTAGTACAGTGAATTTCCTATTACAGTCAGGTAATTAGTGTGATTGTCTGTCACTTATTATTATTCATCAACCAACAAATTGAAGTACCGCTATGATGACGATTAGATTGATAAAGATAAATTTAATTTCATTATAACTTAATCTAATACAAGTGAAACAAACTCAAAGGAAGCTATTATTATTATAATAAATAGTAAAAACAAACCTTACAGTGTTATTACTATACTATACTAACGCAATGGTAGTTTTTCACTATAGAAATTTCAGGACTATGAACAACTTTTGTTTCATAATTTGTTACAAAATGTACAGTTTACCGTTAATATTTTTTTAAGTTTTTGTTGTACTGTCTGATACTTTAGATGTGTATTTAGTAGTTTCTCAAGTTATATTGCGGCGGAACGGAATGGAAGCGAATTTTCGTAACGATATTGTACGGACAACGGCACATCGTACTACACATTTTTGTTCGAAAATCGCCTCCAGTGCAAAGGAACAGGTTAAGTCAATGTGTAGCTTGATATGCTGGCGTGTGCACATAGCGTAATGAACTGTATGCTAAATTGTGTAATGTACAAACTAAATACGAGCCAAAAATCACGACGCGGAATTCTAGCGCATTCGCGAGAGTGAATCCGCGGGAAGTGACGCGAGGCGCAGTGTGACGTCAAATATAGAGAGTATGGTTTATGACGAAATAGTACAGCCTAGGCGCAGTCGCGAGAAAGCTCGCGAACGCTCGAGCATTCGAACGTTCCGCCGCAATGTAAATTGAGCTTAAATTCAAACGTACTTTTAAATTTTCATTACCGCACAGAGTTCTCACTGCATAGAGCAAGATCTATTTAAATATTTTTGTATGAAAGCAAAATTTGACGAATTATCATGAAACAAATTTTTTTGTTTATGATGTTGGTAATTATAGTCCTGCGAGATTGTTAGTATTTTAAAAATAATCCTGTAAACAGTCTTATGGCTTTAACAATTTAATCTTAGAACCTATAGTGTGGTTGCGATGCTTAAACTAAGTACCTAAATGAGCAAGTGCCATGTTTATGCATACTTTATTTAAAAACAGATTTGCTATATTTCTTTAACAAAGTTTTATTGTTAAAGATTGGTTATTAATAGTTCTCACAAGAAACCAAATACTGTCATAATTCAAAAATGGTGGAATTGAGAAAACTATTTGAAAGTTCAAAAGTTACTGAAGCAATTAATTTATATTTTCGTTTATATTCTTATCCACCAACCATTTTACATACATACATGTTAACCTAATATTATGTATAAATAATCCTATAATTCGAAATTACATTCATTCGGTATTTTTTATTTTGAATTTTCGAATCGTGTCTTAGTAACTGTCAAGAGCACATCAAGCTTGACACTGTACTTTGAACCGTTCCTATCGTAAGCGGCATATAGTTAGATTTAAGTCTTAATAGTGAAGCTTGACGTGCTCTTGACCTTGTACCTACATACACCATTACAAAATACAAATAAAAGGTAAATGTTGTTTATGGATTACATTTATTTCTCTCGTGAGTTTGGCTGTAATTTGTGGTTGTCTATGTTTGTGTCCATGGCCCCCGCGACACAGGGTGTGCGTTAGTATTATTATTAATAATAAACATTGTCTTTTATTTTTATTTATGCCCAGTTTTCAAATGGAAATACTATCCATTCGCTACATGTGTTACTCCATTATCTGTCAAAAACCACAAGCAATATGTCATTATCTTCAGTCTTTTATCCCGTTTATTTTGTGATCGTATATAATACGTTTGTTACGCGAGACTCTTGTTTCGGTACACCAAACGAGAGCTCAACATAGCATAGCATGCGAAATTGCTGCCTAACGAAGTCGTGTGCTTAATGTTGTGATAGCAAATTGTCCATGAAAAATGGTCTTGTACATGTAACACAGTCGTCGTTTGCTGATTCATTGGTAGTTTATAAAGAGGATCACACAATTTTATGTTTGTTGACGTACAGATGACAGCATATCAAGCTACACATTGACGGATCTTGATTCGTTGCTCTTCAGGCGATATTCGAATAAAAGTATATAGCTAAATGTGCTATTGACTGTATCTATACTGGGTGTAAATTTAAGACGGGGCAGCAAGGCCAGCTACTTTAATCGTTGAAGTTATAGGAAAACGGTTCAAGGAGACTATCCATAAATTTTGAAGATACTTTGATTGGCATTCACAGATTTTGAAAAAATGGCGCAATCAGCAAGATGACAGGCAATTTTTACAAAACTTTGTTTATGCCACTGGATCCGGTCTCTGGTAAGGATCAATAGTCTCTATGGGGCCAACTGAGGTAAGAGTACTCGAAATATCAGAAAACTTTTTACCATACATTTTGTAGGGACATATTTACGAACTTAAGCGTTAATGTGTGAACCGATTTTGGTGGTTCTTTATTGTTGGAAAGAGGGTACCTCAGTATATAGTGGTCCCATTTAAATTTGATGAAAATATTCCACCTGCAAGAGTGGCAAACTATGGGATAAATGACTATTGAGGCAGGTTTTTTCTTGGCTTTTAACGTTATAAATTAAAGTCATGGGTAGGTATAACTCATTTTTTTATACATGTCGCTACAGTAATTCGAATTGTCAACCTCTCCACTGTAGAACGGTTTACTAGAAGACGCTAGTTAGAATCAAGCCGCATCGAAATATTTTTTTCCATGCGTTCGATCTTTGTACCTATCTATTAATAATTATAACCTCTCCATTGTCAAGCAAGCGTTCTTACAATGAGCAGAGACCACTCGTATCTGTGAAATGAATTTACTTTTTTATTAATATTTCCATTACTTTTACCTACGTCAATATTTACATTTCGACAGTTTTGTATTCTAATGTTTACTGCGTGAGATCTTTTTTGAAACTAGATTATGCAAAACCCTGATACGCTTGCCTGAATAATTTTACTAGTTCGTGACCATAATAATTCAAGGTTTGATCAATAGTTTCTTAACTAAATTGGCTTTGCTTAATACACCTTTACCTTTAGAAAAAAAAGAAAAATCTAGATTTTTCTTTTTTTTGTAGGTATTGTGAGTTGCAGTGCCATTCAGAGCTTTTCATCGCAAAGATCTGAGGGGCAATGCCACTGCGCTCGTCGCCCTGAGTCGACATAAGTTGACAAGTCCCAAATGTCGGTAATTTCACTAGTATCCTTACTCTTCAAAATCATAATATCATCATCGTAGTAATGCTCACATTACTGCTCGGCGACAGAAATAGGTAAGATGGCAGTAGGTACTACCCTGGATGAACTCCTTCACAAGGACTTCTACTGTTACTAAAAACTATAAAAGAGAAGTTTTCTTTGTAGACCCCCCATTGGTTCAGAGGTTTAAAAAAATGGAGACAGACAATCTTGACTGATCGAAATGGAAGATGTGGATGCGTCGCGCCGCCGCCGTTTGCTGTCGATGGTTTTTCCAAACCACTACCGCTGAAGAGTTTCACCGTCGTAAAAAATATTTTCTTTTAGATAATGACGTATTGTATATATAGCTTTTTAAAATTAATTATTGTATATTTTAATACCATACTTCAGTAACCTCGTCGTCAACATTGTATACAAGCACTGATGCGTGTTGATGAGGCGAAAGATTTGGGTCAGCATCGTAGCAAAGAGGTTGTTGTTTCTACCTACCCCGATGGGAAAAGGGCGTGAAGTATATGTATTATTAAGTACTTCCGTAAAATTGAAACGTATCACATTCGTGTCCTCATATTGCTGAAAATCAGTGCCACGACACGGTAAACAAACCGGTTGTGGCTAAAGCTGAGCAAGTCCCGTTTGCACTAGTCGCGACACGCATGACGATGAATTACCTGCATATTTTGTATTATTATTGTTCCTCAATGTCCTTTTGTTTTTATTATTATTTTTGTTTTTTGTTTATATGCGTGTTTGTGATTGTGCAATAAATGGCTTTCTATTTCTATTTCTATTTCTATTCCTATAGCAGTAGAGCTCCTTGTGAAAGAATTCGTCCAGTGAAGTACTGATAACTACCTTACCCATTTCCCCCGCCAAGCAGTAATGTTATCATTACTGCGTGTCGGTTTTGCAGGGTGCTGGTAAAATTACAGGCAATTATCTATTGGAACTTATCAACTTATGTCTCAGGGTGACGTGCGCACTGGCAGTGTTCGTCAGATCTTTGCAATTTAAAGCTCTGAGTGGCACTACAACTGCTATACACACGTGTCGCATAGCACCAGGCGCATGACATGTTCGCCCCGTCACTTTATATTATTTTATAAAAACTATATTATATATGTGTACATTGTACTAATAAATAAAAACAAACGTCAATGTATGTACAGGAGTTACATAGTGTTATCTTCTGTTACTAATTAATGACGTATGGTTACAAGGGGGGCCTCGTTACAAGAGGTCGACAAGCTATCAGCTTGCGTAATTACAACAGTTGTATTGGGCAAATCAGCATATTGTATCTGCAAAATAATTAATTTTGATGAATGCTTGAAGGAGAACCGTGCTCAACAGGCAGATGATACAGACAGGTCGAAACCTATCCTCAAGGAACCACTGAAGGTCTTACTAAAATTACTTTTTGATTAGGGGAAGGCCGGGCAAAGTGAATACCCCGGGCAAAGTGAATTCTCCCCACTACTCCTAAATTATGAGTTTGTCATTCAACATGTCACTACTGTTATGTTCGGCCATCTTGATTCAGTACGCGGCAAACATCGAAGCGAGGGGCCGCGTCACGTCCCGTCCGCGGAACGAAGATTTGTGTTTTCGTAAATAAAAGATTGATTTTACGCGGTAAGTACATTGATTATTTCTCCTGTGTTACTAGTTCTTGATTTTTAGGAATGTCTTAATTTAGTAGCATATCAAAGTAGGTTTTTATGGTATATTTAACAGAGAGTCAGAATTATTAGTTTTTGTTTGAAATGTGTTAACCTCAAAACTTACCTAGTTGGGCAAAGTGGATATGGTATCCACTTTGCCCACTATTTCTCATTGCTGACTTATTATCTAAAAATGTCTTTTATTTGTTTCAGATGGTAAATAAATATAAAAAAAAAAAACTAAGCAAGGGACGTGGGAGGAAAATGCTATGCAAACGGCTATTAATTTGTGCAAAGCTGGAGAATCAATAAAAAGCACAGCTAAAAAGTATGGTTTGGCTTATGCAACCTTGTATAGGCATGTAAAAACCGGCATCGCTGCTTCAAAACTTGGTAGATTCCGTCCTGTTTTTACTGAAGATCAGGAAATAGAGTTGGTGACATATCTTAAAGATATGGATTCTGTATTTTTTGGCTTGACACGAGATGAATTTAAACATTTAGCGTTCATCTACGCCAAGAAAAATAATTTGAACTACCCGAAAAACTGGGACAAGTACGAAAAAGCTGGAGATGATTGGTTATCGTCATTTTTGTCTCGTCACAATCAAATATCCCTCAGGACTCCAGAGGCAACATCGGTTGCAAGGGCAAAAGGATTTAACAGACGTGAAGTTGGACGTTTTTATGAAAACCTTGAAGCTTTGACAGTAAAACATGATATTGATGCATCCAGATTATATAACATGGATGAAACTGGTATATCTACAACCACAAATAAGCCGCCTAAAGTGCTATCAACGAAAGGAAAAAAACAAGTGGGCATAATAGCTAGTGCAGAACGTGGTCAACTAACGACAGTCATAGGTTGTTGTAATGCCGCTGGTTCATTTCTCCCACCATTCTTAATTTTCGCCAGAAAAAAGATGCGACCTAGACTACTTGATGGTGCGCCTCCCGGCACTCAAGGAACCTGTACTCCAAATGGCTGGACTTCTGGTGAGGTGTTCTTTGACAACATGTTCGACCTACCTCTGAGAAAAAAATACTTCTTTTATTGGATAACCACGAGAGCCACAAGTATTACCCAGCTTTAGATTACGCCAGCAAGAACAATGTCGTAATTTTATCCTTGGCCCCACACACAACTCATAATATGCAGCCCATGGATGTAGCGGTCTACGGCCCACTGAAAACTTACTTTGAAAGGGAGGTAAATTTGTTTCAAAAATCGCACCCAGGACGCATTATAAATCAATACGATGTAGCCAGACTGTTATCACCAGCTTTTCTGAAAAGTGCAGTAGCTCAAAATGCAGTTCATGGATTTGAAAGACCTGGGATTTGGCCAGTGAATAAATATGCTTTTGGTGACGAAGATTACGAACCAGCCGCTGTGATTGCAGGCACGTCTAATATGAATATTGGCACAGAAAGTATAAACTCAATAGAAACGATCGATATTCCCAGACCTTTTGCAGACACTTCTTCAACTCCATCGCCTTCACTTCTTCAAGAACTGATTCCATCAAATTCAGTAGATCCTTTATCAGAAATATTTCCATCTCGAAACAGAACTCCCTCTTGTGAGGTTCAAGACTTTGTTGCGCGCATTGTTAACACGCCTGAAAAGATTCGTAGCGACGGGTGTACATCTGAACCAGAACCTGGATGTTCGCGAATTGTCTCCGCTTTTGGGCCAGATATAGCTACTCAGAAAGGTGACGCAGTGCTGCCGGAAACTGAAGTAAATATTCGACTAAATACTAGCCGTGACAACTCACTTGATCCGAAACCGGGATGCTCAACCTCTCACTGCAGTCCCTTGATGTTAAGACCTATTCCAAATCCTGCCAAACCAATGACCACGCGTAAACGGAAATTACAAAAATCGGAAATATTAACCAGTACCCCAATCAAGGAAGATCAAAAGCAGAAATATGACAAAAATAAAGTTAAGAATATTACTAAAAGACTGAATGATAATTCAAAAAATGTTCCTAAGAAGACTAATACAAAAAAGAAAGACAAAAGAACTGCTAAAAAGGTTAAGCAGCCAAAGGAAATGAAAGAATTTAAGGATATTTTATGTTTTTTTTGCGGTGAAATATATATTGAAGAAGACGGTAAACCAATTGAAAACTGGATTCAATGTGACATTTGTCAAAAATGGTGTCACGAAGATTGTTCTGCCTTTGATGGCACTCAAGGGTATACCTGTGATAATTGCCAATCTTAATTTTCTAATTTTATGGTCAAGTTATGGTTTTTTTTCAGTTTATCAAAATTATTTCAGAGGTTGAATATGGGTATTCACTTTGCCCAAGTAGTGTGTTCACTTTACCCGGGGTACCGGGCAAAGCGAATACTTTCGTACATTTTTTTTATTTTTAATTGGAATTGATTATTGTTTAAATATTAATGTTAACTAGTGTTCGTATTTGCAAGAGCAATAAATAAAGACTGATTTGTGATAATTATTTTGTTTTTGTATTGTATACCTTTTTTGCTATAACCTTAAATACCTTAAGGTATCCATTTTGCCCGACCTTCCCCTACTAAAATCACCTTACTAGTTATTTATATTACGTCAAGTGCAGTCTGTGGGTTGCGGCCTACGTGTCTAATATAATAACACACACAATCAGAGTGCTGATGTGGCTGCCGTGGAGGTGTAGGCCGTCGGGGATGTTTGCCGAGGCTCAGACAGTTGTTTTCATGGCCATCGTGGGGAAAAGATGTGCATTTGCGCTGGGGCGCCTCCATGGAGGCTCCAAAAGCATCCTGTGTGTGTTCACAGATCGGCGGGACTCACCCTGCGGAGATAGATTAATCTTTACTTCATAGGTAAGCAAATTTCACTTGAAATCGTCGTACTGATTAAACTCTACTGCTCATTCGTAAAGACGTCGTTTAGTAGAATAGCTGTATTGTCCCTTTAATTTAAAACTAGATCATAAGTTATTTTCTTTACTAACACCATATGGATTTTTATCTGAAATACCTAAATGATTTGAAAAAATTAATCCCTTTAGCAGGTACTCCCTTTTTAGAGTCTTTGATCTCCTGTGACTTCGTGTTCGTGATATTTCATAAAATCAAGCTATTTAGAACACAACAAGTAAGGTCCGGGTATTGGTCCCACCAATGTATATTGGTAAGTGTTGTGATGCTGTTCACGATCTCCTCAACGCCCATGCAAGCTTTGGTGACGCGGGCTCCGATCTTCAATCTCTGTTCTTTTTATGGTTGAAACCCTGAGTCCCTGTGGGGTCCGTAGGACGAACTATTCGGTAACAAGCTCTCAGCTCATTGAGGCCTATGAAGGCCAGAAGGCTGAGTGTTATTTCCGTCAAAGACTAAACTAAGGGAAACATTGCCACTTCTGAAAGACAGGAAGTCTCAGAAACGACCCTCAATTATGTACCTGCCTCCTACCTTTATTATGAAACACGCATACGTATACGCCCAAGGAGCACACTTTAAACGTCTTAAAACTGTTATATCTATAAACAGTCTTAATATGGTATAGATTTAGATAATAGTTCTCTATAAATGGTTTTAGAAAAAAGAAGTTGTTCTTATAGACTTATTTCACTCAAGTCCAAATTTTAAAACCTTCTCAATACCAAACAACTTAATTAAGTGTAATCTCTCTTAAGATTTACTCTTATAGTCCTTATTTTAAGTTCATCTGTAGAACAACTGATTATTTTTAGTAAAATTGTTCTATACACATCCAGTAAAGCCTATTAATACTCTAAAAACTAGTGTTCTTAAGTTTATTCTAGATATATTTAATTTATAGACATTCTGTAGTGTTTGTGCTTATTGACAAACACGTTATAGTGCGTCTTCAGTAGATTTTATTTAAAAACATACTACAATTAGGGTTTTTACTCTATTGGACATTGTAAGAGTTTATGCAAAATGGATGAAGTAAAGAATACTAAAAGATCTGGTGGAGGTGGTAAACCTTGGATACTAAGTTACATCATTCGATACAATCAGCGTTGCCAATGCCAATTGTTCAAAATCCCCAAAAATCACTATAATAATAATAACGTACACAGTCAACATAGCCCCGCACTAGGGAAACCTTGTGTCGCGGGCAGTGTTGGGCAAAATTTAATTGTTCTGGCAATTAAAGATTGACAATTGATTAATTGTCAATTGCGAAACAGCAATTAACGATTGATCAATTGTTAGTTGCGAGAACCGCAGTTAACAATTAATTAATTTTCAATCTTTTCAATGTTTTTGATTACCAATTAACAATTAAAACTGACAATTATGATAAATTTATAGGGCATATGGGGTGAGTTAGGGCGTTGGTTGTGGGGGCCTGTTGGGGGCCTGCTGGGGGCAGGGTTGGGGGGCCCGGTTGGGGGCCCGTTTGTGGGGGCCTGTGGGGGCCCCGGTTGGGGACCCGCTTGGGGGCCCGGTTGGGGGGCCCGGTTGGGGGGCCAGTTAAGGAGCCTGATGGATCCGAACCGGGCCCCCCATCCGGAGCCCCCAACCGGGGGCCCCAAACGGGCACCGACCGGGGCCCCCAAACCGTGGCCCCCAACTGGGCCCCAAACGGGGGCCCCAACCGGGGGCCCCCAATCGTGCCCCATAAACGGGCCCCCAACGCGGCCCCACAAACGGGTCACCCGACCGGGCCCCCCAACCGGGGCCCCCAACCGGGCCAACCAAGCGGGCCCCCCAACCAGGTCCCCAAACTGGGTCCCCAACCGGGGCCCCCAATCGGGCCCCACAACCGGCCCCCCAACCGGGCCCCCAACCGGGGACCCCAACCGGGGTTCCCAACCGGGTTAATCTAATTGAATTATTGATTGAAATTTAATTGATTAACGCCTAACACTGGTCGCGGGTGCCATGGACACACACGTAGACAGCCACAAATTACATCCAAACTCACGAAAGAAATAAATGTAGGCCATACAAATATTTCTCCCGACCCGGGAATTGAACTTGGGACCTCTGCATGGCAGTCCGGCATGGTAACCCGAGGCCGAACGGCCATGGAGGCAGTAAAAATATTTTCAGTAAGTACTACATTGTGTTATGTATCATAGTTGTCATTTAAAAGTGTTATTTTATGCACTAGTATATTATATAGTATTTAATTTATATTTAAATTAATCGTAAATATAAATTACAAAAGCAATCAAAATAATCAAATAACTAACTGTCTCTTTCCGACTCATAGCTTGCGTAAAAGACTGAACGAGACCCAACACGTCAATTTCAATTGTTTCAAACACAAGCGTTTGAAATATTTAGAACAAAAATTTCATAGAGTCGCTTTGACGCTAATGTTATTATTAAAATATTTTTAATACATGTTAGTAATACTTTCAAATATTGTTATACTCTTTCTACGGCTTGGGGTTACGAATCAGAAGGCCGAAAACACATTTGCCCGAAATAACGTTTGCATGAATTTCCATAATCCCGAAACTATTTTTTTAGGTTTTTTTTTTTAGAATATTACAAAACAAACCTAAGCTAACTTAGTCTTTTCTTTGTAATAAGCATCCAAAACTCCCTAAAGCATAACGGTTTTATTATGAATCGGTTTTCAGGATTATGAAAGTTTGGCTTTACGTTAAATTTGAATTAAAAAAAAATCTAAACATCGGTACATTGAATACAGGAATTTATCCAGTAAACATAGCTTGAACTTAAGGAGAAAGTGACAAGTATTAACAGAGAACATCTTACACCGACAAAATGCATTAAAAATCAAAAGTTGGATGAATGACAAAATATACCAACTTAAGAAACAAAGAAGGTAATTGAAGCAGACTGACACTGCAAATTAAATAGGATATTTTTATAAAAGTTTAAGCAATTTGTAGCCTTCACATGCAAACAATGCATAATAATCCAAATAGTACAACCTTGATAGCCTAACGGTTTGCACTGTGGGCACTGGATGAGAAGTTCCCGGGTTCTATACCGGTAGGATCAATTTAACAAATTAACTTTTCTAAATGGTTCTGGTGTTGGTATTCTATTGTAAGACAATCACCTGGTCTGAAACTAGGGAACTCTCTGTACATACTCCCCATGAGTATCAGAACAACAGAATCCCAGAGCAGAACCAATTTACAAAAGTTCATTTCCCAAATTGGTTCTACCGGGAATCGAACCTGGGACCAAGAACGATGGAATTTATTTCGGGGCACAACTCAGAACACCCAGGCCAAAACAACTTTCGAAAAGTTCACATTTAGTTTTGTAGTCGATGAGCTGATTTTTTACGGTTTTTAAAAAAATTCTCGAATAACTCGAGAAATCGGGTACGAGAATTCTCGAAACTCAAGAAACAAAACATCAGACACCCTAACTCATAATTAATGGCATTGTATAAAATTCAACATTTACATATAAAATTTCTTTATAAATAATAAAGGCTACTCCATTATACCTGTGTTCAAATACTTTTCACTAGAAGGGGAATTCCCTATAAATTGGCAACGCTGGATACTTAATTCGCGCTCGGGCCGGTCATGGCCGGCATTTGTTTGTTGACAAATAAATAAACATTGTGAAGTAATTCCGTGTTGTGAAATGATAAAAACAATTGAAATGAGCGCGTAAACTACTGTACTTCACTGTAGTGTATGTGTATTGTGCCGTTTATCAATGGAATACAGTGAAATCATTGTGTGAAATGTGGTTGGCGTGAAAAAATAACCTCAATGTTGTAATGAAAATTTTATTTCTACCATCATAAGTTAGGTATGTCATTAAAATATTCCTTATATTTAAATGATAGTAAATGTATCCACCTTTCTAGTCATATTATAACACATTCCATACAATTATGCAGAATAATGTTTTTTTTGCGACAAATTGGATTTTTTCCAATTGTTTTTTTGACCAAGTGTTTTGAAAAGTGTTTTAATGCATAAAGCTCTCATTATTTGGTAAAAGCTTATAAGGGTTTTGTAATACTGTCAAAAGAAACAATCGCTTAGAAACATCGCGTTTTGTAGACAATCATAAAAATCTCATAGGAGGAATATTCTTCGACAAGTTCAACTACACTAAAGCAAGTAAAAATAATCTTTTCGTATTCTAAAGTTTTTCTATAGATCAAGCTATAGACAAAATGGTCCCAACTGTGTTTTGAAAAAAGCTTTAAATTCTTATCGCCATTTTTATTTTCAAAGAATGACTATGAAGTAGCCGAGAAAAATTTCTTTTCTTTTTAAAAAGTAAATCTAAGTTGAAAAAGCCTAGAACTTCTTGGAAATGGTTTGTTTTGTGAGTTATTTTGTATATTTAAGCTTTCTATAAATATTTAAAACCGAAAATCGATAACTGTATTTTTATTAAGTTTATATTTTGTACTTAAATATTTAAAATTTAGCGAGCGCATTACTTTTATGACAGGTTTTACATCACTTTTCACAATGTATTTAAAGTCGCACGTTAATTTGCGCTATCCAACCGATTAAACATTGCGCGAAAAAGTCAGAAATATTATATCTAATTTCGCCATGTTGCAATTTATATAGTTTATATTTTGTAAGCCATTAAACATGAAGTCTATTAGTATTAAGAGAATTGCGTCCTATGTTTGTAACGCTTTAGTATTTTGGTTTTAAAATAGCATTATTAAGAAAACTATCATAGACTATAAATTATCTAAAAACTATCTACAAGACTAAATAAAAACTGTCTACATTCTACAAATGGTCTTGTAGCATTCTAGAAGGGTTACTTCAGAAAAAAGATAAGAATGACTCTTAACACTACCTACAGATAGTTTCTCAAAGCACTCTTGTGATCTACTAATAAAGTTGTGCCCACTTTTACTTTAAATTATCTAGAAACCTTCTTTGAGATATCTTGAGGGAATTTGAACTCTTAAAATATTCAATCGAATTAAATTCTATTAGATGTCTTATAGTATATATTTAGATATGGGTGTGCTGCTTGGGCGTCACGCCCATTTCCACCGTGAAAGACAAGGACAACAGCCTTCAACTTACTACGATCCTGACACACATCTTTTGCCATCGCATCGGTGCTTTCATATATGCTCGTTAGTTAAGGGCTTTCTTTAAGACATCCTCAATTTGATCAAGCTTTGGTCAAGTTGGTAAAGCGATCTTGCCAACGACCACTCATTCGCGCATTATAAATCTGTTTTATCAGCCTTTTATTCATTATCCCTACTCCAAACCTTTCAAATAACCCTTTTTATATGTAATTACACCAGCTTACACTTCAAAACTGAAACACAGTGCCTCTTAGCGGAAGAAATAGTTAAGGTGTTAATACTTCCCTTGACGAACTCTTTCACAAGCTCTACTACTTACAATTACACATTTATCGCCTTGTAAATATTTCTCACTAGTCAGCTTAAACGTCTTTTAGAAGAAATACATACATATAAGATCATTGTATATGATGAACAAGGTACCTAAGTTTATATATACTGTTAGACTTTCCTAACCTGTGCACTGGTTCTAAACATTTTTTTTTATTATTCCTATCGAAATATTTATGTAGCAGCAATGTATCAGTGCGCTTAGCAACAGCTGTTAGACAACTCCTTAATGTAAAAATAACGGTTGACCTCTCATATTTCATTTATAAACAACCGCTTATTAATATAGGCGAGCACTCAATATACTATAATAAATAAGTAAGTCGAATCAATCGTTATTGTCAAGAAAATAAAATAGAGAGAAAATGAGAATCGCTACTTTACTACTACTACGTTACTAGTTTGTCAATTTACTTCTAAATCCAATGTCAAAAGCACGAGTAACAAATCCAACTCCATACAGTTTGAGTCATACCAGTACCTTTTTCTAGTCAAGGACCCCTCTCAAAATTACAAAGACCTTTTCCGAAAAGTTGAAGAAGAAAGTGTAGCGGGTTGTATTGACGCGCGTCTCTCTCGCTCGCTCCAATAATGGATGGTCGTCAAAAGGCTCGAAAATTCACAGTAGGTACCTACTTACAACATATTGCATATCAATTTACATGTTAATGATAGGTAGGGTCGCCCCTAGGGACCCTTTAGGCGTCCATGAACCTCAGGTTAAGAAATCCTGATCTACACTAATTTAAACTTTAACGATTTTCGCACATTATTTGATTTTAAAAAATCAAGACTTAGTCGCGTATTATTTATTATATTTTATTTACCTCGACGCAGACGTTTCGGACATGTTCCAACGTCCATGGCCCCGGAAGTCCCTTCAAAGTAATTTATGTAAGTAGGTAGGTACTCTAATTGCCTCATTTATGACGTCATGGTGTGTTTTATTTATATTAAAATAGTGATAATTTAGTTTGCCTTTTATCAATGAAATGAGGTTTCTCATTCTAATATCAAGCGGATTGGCATAAAATGAAACCTATTGTGACGTATGTGAAACAGTTGTTTCATCATTATCACCTTGACGATGTACAATTGATGACCATAGATATCTAGAATTACATAGCGATCTTCAGTTTTTTTTGTACCTACAGTTACCTACTAAAGATAGCATCAATTGATTACGTGGCATTCGCAATTGCAGTGTGAAAACACTACAAAAAGCTTTGTTCTCCATAAGGTGCCACTACATTGTATAAGTTATGCCAATGCGCAATAGGCATATATATATATTGTGTAAAATAATAATGGCCTACCTGGTGTAATGACTACCACAAACGTTTTGATGCGCATGTACAAAATAGTCGATATTTCCTACGTGAAGATCAACAGTACTCCTCATGTATTCAGGTGTTTAATCTAATGCTCTGGCCACACAGAGGCGGGGCGGCGGAAGCGTTACGGGCGCGGGATGTTTTGTAATGTACGATTTTATATGAACCCTTTCACAGCGAAACGCGCGGCGGCCGCGCTTCGGCCACGCGTTTCATTGTGGTGTCATTATACGTATCATGGGCGATAACCCCCCTTGTGGGCGCTGCAGGCGGTAAGAACCAAGAAAAAAAAATGGGGGCGTTGTGTAGAGGCTATAGGGGAGATTTGTAATTTGATCTAGAAAGACACCGACTGAGCTCTCGACTCTCGACTACAACTTGTGAACGTCAACTAATATTAATTAAGAGGATGCTCTAACGAGCTCGGTTCGATATTTCTCTCCGTGTAGTTCATATATCTGTCCTGTTTTATTGAAGAAATAAAATAAAAATCATGTCAGTCGGTCGCTCCGTTTCGAAATGAAAGTAGACGCAAACAAACAAATAAAAAGGCAAGAGACACAGTTTCGCATTTTAATAGTTATTAGTATACCTAGTTAGGTAATTTTCGCAGACAATAGACCGCGAGCAATCATGTTTTAACAACCCGATTTGTGCATTCCTGTATCAATCGGCTGGTTCATAGAATACTTGTTCTCACTTGTTGAGTAGGTACGATTAAGCGTCGAATGAGTTTATGCATGTTTGTCTATATAAACAACGTAATATTGATTTTATTTTCATTTGCGGTTTCACGCGTAATAGATAAGCAGTACTTACTTACGTTTTTCTCAAAACAAAACAATGTCGGAAGTAAAAAAGAAGACACGGCAATACTGTGCGGAATATATTAAATTAAGATTCATTGAAAATCCCACAAACCCATCGTCGCCTTTGTGCCTTCTATGTCTAAAAACATTTTCGAATGAAGCAATGAAAGACTGCAAGATCATTTGAAAAAAAGGATCCAGATAAGAAAGACAAGAATGTAGTGTAAGCTGGGTCGTAGCTTAGGATGCGTAGCGAGAGTTACTTTATAAATATAAATTGGGATTAACTTCATAACTTGATATTTATTATATTTTTTACATGTTTACTTTTTGAGGCTACTTCTTTTCTTCTAACCTATTTTTTCAAACACATTCTAAATACAACACTATATTCACTCAGCCAGTAGTTCTACTCATAGAGTAGAGCCTAGACTACAGTAGCATATTTTCAAGACCTAGAGACGAAGCATCTCGACCAAGTATAGCAAAACTCTTTTCGGCGGCTGCTAAGCTAGATGACGACGGACTTCGAACTTCGTGCAATATCTCTTTGTTAATTGCTCAAAAAGGCAAACCACACAACACCGGAGAAGAGTTAATTTTGCCAGCAATAAAGGAAATAATAACTATTGTGCTTTATAAACCGGCCGCAGATATTATCCGAGAAATTCCTTTGAGTAATAATTCTGTGCAAAGACGAATTGATGAAATGGCTGAAAACATTGAAGAATCATTGTGCAATCATCTAAGATAAAGATAAATAAAAATAAATTTATTTCAATATAACTTAATCTAATACAATATAAGTAAAAACAAATATAAATAAAGCTATTATAGTATTTAAATAAGAATTAACAGGGGATTCTAGATTATACATTCTTCATAGTAAAGCTATTATATATTTTAAAGCATCTAATGGGTAATTGCGATTACACATTTTATCGATTCATTTTTTTCGACCTATTTTTTCAAACACATTCTAAATACAAAACTATATTCACTCAGCCAGTAGTTCTACTCATAGAGTAGAGCCTAGACTACATCCCTCTTCCTCACAACTGAAGGGGTGAATATCCCTAGCTGGTGCCCTACCTATGATAGGCAACTTACATAAGTGATCAGCCTTTACTATAGGCTAGCCACACACTGCTCGGAAGCTACTACCTTACCAACAAGCAAACTACCGAGGAGGCTACGGCTTTAGTCTGCCAAAAAACCTATCTAAAAGGACAGACCATGACCACATCCTAATCAAACAATTCAAATATTATTATATTAAATTATTAATTATCAAACATTAATAATTATTCGTTAGGTATCCTAGCTATTTAGGTAACCTGTCTAAATCCTAACTCTTTATTTCAGCTACCCTAGCTTGGCTGAATGTTCCTAACAAATCCTTAAACATCACTCTAGAACTTCCTAAATGCATCACTACACTATCTTCAACGTGTACGCTGTTACGACGACGACACAGGCTTGAGCATCCACCGGACGATCACTGGGTAACAATATTGATCAATATAATATCAAATATATATTGATAAAAATCAATATTGATCTCCCAGATGCCTTAGTCCTCATCCTGCAGCTATACACGTTCCATCAGCTTTTCTCACTTTCTTTAAACAAACCAGAACAAACACACAAATATCCCTACCAACGACATTTTCCTAACATACATATGATATGAGGGTTATGAAGGTTTCCTAATAATTAAATAAATATATTTTCCCTGAATGCAAACAGTTCTTGTTCATCTGGGAGGGTGACCACGAACTATACACACACACAGGACAATATATCCATGAAATAAAAAATAAAAAAATGTAAATTATATCCATCCAATCCAAATCGGTAGTCCATCTTTTCCTCCCGTCCTTCTAAGTCTGCATTTGCCGGAAAATAACAACTTCCCTCAAAATATTCATAACAATGTCATCATGGTTCCATATGAAAAACAAATTGTGGGGGCGGATTAAGTGAAAAAACGCCTGGTTGTAAATTGAGCTTCTTGATCTTGG
>NW_020653462.1:571058-616966 GCF_003589595.1 Hyposmocoma kahamanoa
ACAATATTATAAATCATATGGGCGCGAACACGTTTTCGTCCTGAACACAAATATAAAAGATTAATTAACCTAGTAGAAACTAAAAACATTAAATTACCTCCTATTGAACCTTTTCATTCTATTCACATGGACTAGATCCTGCCTACCCGATCTATTCCTATTTGCTCCTAAATCTTCTCACAATACAATTAACTCTATTCAACCGATCTACTACCCTAACTTCCGCATATCATATCTCCTAGATAACAATGCAACTCTATCTTTTTTAGCAAATTTTCGCTTCTGTTCCGATTGTATATTACTTATATATTCTTTATGCGAATCTATCAAGGCTGCTCGTGTCATAAACTTGCCTTGTAAATTTTCTGCAACACTTACGCGAACACGTTTTATAATATCCCTTTCCGAATCATATACTTTAAAACATATTTATTTTTATTTTCATTTAAATTACACTTTTGACGCAATTGACTCGTCTTGCCACTTACATCAACTTTTTTCTTTATTCCCGGCAAAACTGAAGAGTTTACATACTCCGAACTATTTAACGAGAAGTTATCAAAACTTTTTGATACCGGTTTGAAAGAAGACTTTTCTTTCTTTGACCCAATATCTGTCATGGACTTAGAAGAAATTTTGTTGTCAATTTTCAATTCTGACAACCCGGAACCATATTCCTTTACAATATCCTGGCCCATGACGTTCCTCAACATCCTGTACAACCACCAACCTTGATGGAAACTCCTTTCCATTAATCGTCAACGACACTTTGGTGGACGACTGCATTTTTATTGGCGTTCCGCCCACTATACGCAATGAAAAACTTGGAGAATCATCAATATGCAAATGTAACCTTTCTGCAAAACAACGAAAGATTATTGAAACCGAAGCACTCGCAACATACATCATTAATAAAAACAGATATAAAAGGCCCTATCCACACTAAAACTATCAATTGTATACAAATTTTCTAAATGTTCAGCTGCGCTTTGCTGACATTCACGTTGAGGAGATCCCGACGAAGATCCACTACCATGTGCGCGTGAATACACTTGACGTGGCGTATCCTGCTGCACGATTGGTGCTCGTGGCACTTGATTTTCTGACTGCTTAGACTCGGGTCCAACTATCGCTGCAGAGTCACCCTGTGTTTGCCAAACACAGGGTGACTATGCACCGGAAACAGTGAGAGTGCTCCATGTGACAATATACTGGCAATTCAATATTTTGTCGACTCACATCGTAACCGTGATTAAATATATCTTCTATGTACTTGTATAATTGTTTTTCTCAACTCCTTCGACAAATACAAATTACTAGCCAACATCCATTGAAAATTGGGTATAAAAGATTTCAAGAAATGTCTAATAAACTGAACATCTTGAATATTCGCTTTCGTCGCTAACTTATCTAAATTATAAAAATAACTTGTCAGCGATTCGTTAGGCCCCTGTCGCCTATAATAAAACTCTCGGGCATAATCTATCTGTGAGGGAAATTCCTCTTTTAACTTTTGTGCAATTACATCATACGTCGTGTATGAAGAAAAATACGTTTTGTACCATTATAGAGCTGGCCCATCCAAATACAATGCAAACACGTATCTCTTATGCACATCAGACCAATTATTTAATACGCTGATGGCCTCAAATTGATTCAAAAACTCATCTACGTCGTTGAATCCATTAAATCTTTGTGCCGGCGTACAATACATATTCTCTTCTTGCACTTTTCACTGGTATCAATTATAAAACAATATTAAATATAAAAATATAAATTACGACCTTATGTACGCTTTCCTGGAGGTTTGTAGGCTTGCTTCCACCATTTATAGGCTTAGTTATATTATATATCTCTTTCATTCCCTCAGAGATTTAAAAAAAAAAATATAAAAAATTACACTTGTAAGGTGAACTCCACCATTTGTAACCTGGGCCGCAGCTTAGGATGCGTAGCAAGAGGTACTTTATAAATATAAACTGGGATTAACTTTATAACTTGATATTTATTGTATTTTTTACATGTTTACTTTTTGAGGCGACTTCTTTTCTTCTAACATATTTTTTCAAACATTCTAAATACAAAACTATATTCACTCAGCCAGTAGTTCTACTCATAGAGTAGAGCCTAGACTACAGTAGCATATTTTCAAGACCTAGAGACGAAGCATCTCGACCAAGTATAGCAAAACTCTTTTCGGCGGCTGCTAAGCAAGATGACGACGGACTTCGAGTTTCGTGCAATATCTCTTTGTTAATTGCTCAAAAAGGCAAACCACACAACACCGGAGAAGAGTTAATTTTGCCAGCAATAAAGGAAATAATAACTACTTACTGTGTTTTATAAACCGGCCGCAGATATTATCCGTAAAATTTCTTTGAGTAATAATTCTGTGCAAAGACGAATTGATGAAATGGCTGAAAACATTGAAGAATCATTGTGCAATCATCTAAGATAAAGATAAATAAAGATAAATTTATTTCAATATAAGTTAATCTAATACAATATAAGTAAAAACAAATATTAAAAAAAATATTTAAATAAGAATTAACAAGGGAATCTGGATTATACATTCTTCATAGTCAAGCTATTATATATTTGAAAGCATCTAATGTGTAATTGCAATGCCTAAACTAAGTAAAAATACACCTGTATTTTAGGCATCTTTTTATGCAAATTTCTTTATATTACAGCTTAAAAATAAATTTTCTATATTTAACAATAAAATAATTAGTAGTTATAAATTAATGGTTACCTATATAAAACAACAAATTGTAATTATGAAACAACTTCCAGCAATTCCTCTGTTTCATTGTAAGTCTTACTCTTAAGCCACAATTTGACGGTCCTTTTACATTCTATTTTATTCATGGCGAAATAATGCAAATTGGAATTTAATTTAAAGTAAAGGAATGTACCAATGAAAAGAAAAGAATCTATGCGAGTGTGCTGTGCGGAAATGTGCACGAGATGAAAAGGTATCGAGTCGTCTTTGGTTGGTTTAAGTAACAGAATCAAATGGAGTAATTGAGTGCTTTTTCAAAATTATTTGTTGGATAAACAGTTGCCGAACCGAGAGGACATCGCACTCGTTTAGGAGTTTGCGGGTTTGATAATCGAAAGGACGAAAGTTGAAAAGAAAGAAAAATAGAAAAGATGACTTTAAGAACAGCTCTCTGCGCTCTTTCCAGGTTTATCAGGGTGGTCTTATGTGCACCGCCACAGGATGTAATGCAGTAAAGTAGCAATGATTGACAGAGGGCTAAATACACTGATTTGAGAAGGACGCTGCTAGCTGCATATCTTAAATTTTTTTAAACATATATCAATTTTCGAACTCTAAAAGTAAGCGCTACAATATGATGTTTGAAATTTAGATGTTTGCCAATTATGACACCTAAATATTTAATGTCGTTTGTGCTGTCCAGTATTGGACAAGCACAGAGGTTTTGTGGAAAAAAAACAAAAATTGTGTGAGTTTGATCTAAGGTAAAGTTGATTAAAAGTTTAGACAACTTCCATTCTAAGCAATCAATTGCTAAGATTTTTGTGTTGGTGGCTTTGTATAATGCTCTATTTACTTTTTGAATGGCGTGGTAACAGTAGACAGCATACAGATCATTTTGCCGAACAAAAAATAAAAATAAGTAAATTGGGGCAAGATGATCATGGTTTTGGTGTACGATATGATCCGTGAGTATTATCTTGTACTGTATGTAATTGATAACGGACTATATTTAATTTGTATGTTTTTCTGAGTACTGAAAACTCTTAATTAAATAGCTTGCAATACAAATAAAATAGTAGAAAAGGCTAAAGGTGAAAATAAAGGGTCTGTCAGTTCAATGAAATATTTAGGTGAAAAAAAGACTGTTCTCACCAGATGTGATAAACAGGAAATCGAGCTCGTAAAGTACATGATATGGAGACGAGGATAGATATCAACTTGACATAAAAAAAAAATTTCGCCCACCCTTAGGTACCTGTAAGATACAAATTAATTAGGATTATTTGTTCTCGAAGTTCCGTAACTGTTGTTTCATATACCTAGATTACATGAGTGAGGACTTTGTTAAATCTAAAAAGTTGTTGTTTTCATTTGTTTCTACCAAAACCTAGAAATTTTACTAAATAGAGGCAAGGTGATCCCCTGGATCATCTTACCCATACCCTTAGGATCATCTCGGACATTCATTCAATTTTAATTAAATAATCGTTTGTTTGTAATATTGCTGTTTAACTTCCTCGCAATCGAAGTGAAAAGTAGAGTGTATAACTCGTTCATAAAACCCATTTTACTCTCGACTTAAGTATCTATAGGATATACTCGTCTCGGGTGAAGTGACGCGTTTTGTACATTTGTTGTACAATCTACTATTTCATATATCGTAAAAAACCAAGTTTATGAATATTGGAAACAGTTATGCATCGTTATTACTTAATTAATTTTAACTGTTTTTAAAAGATAATTTTGTGCTCTATCTTTTGCTATTTAAAACGGATAATTGACAATTTGTCACAATTATTATAAACTCGTACATTACAAAACTTTCCCGCGCCCAGAACGCTTCCGCGGCCGCCTCTGTATGGCCTGAGCATAACATTACAAAGATGATGGATTTGGATATTGTTTTTGTTTAATATGAGACATTTCGCAAAGATTTATACGCTGTCCACCTATTTTATGACTTTTCCCCATGCATTCATTATTCTTAGAAATTTTATTGTTAAAGTTTGTAGCGTTTACTTTGTATAGTCAACAGCACATCAAGCTACACATTGACAGATCGTGGTCCGTTGCACTGGAGACGATTTTCGAACAAAAATGTGAAGTCTGATGTACTGTTGTCCGTACCTTTGCACATACATATATGTCACATTTTAACACCGAATAGATCAACTTTTTATTTCAATTCATGTTTTTTTCTGTCACGGTACGTACACAACCTATTTCGAAGACTCTTGACGCCGTTGCGCATTTATTTTGTTTATATTTTCGTCGTCGACGAGCCCGTTCAGTAAACAATTTTGCGTCATTGGGACCTGACCTTTGGGTCAACTGGGCAAGATATGGACAGTTCATAAACCAAGTTCAATGATGTAACAAGTCGGGGGACTGTTTTTTTTTTATTTTGAAACGTACCTAAAAGACCTCGTGTCTTTTAGAACGAACGACTTTTAGTGACGTACTGTCACAGACCAAACGGATTATTCCGTGCGAACTATTAATATAAGAAAGGCCGTAGTTTCTACGATCGATTTTGTCGTAGAACCATGAAGTCAATAAATATATTTTTTAACAAGCTTTATAACCAGTGCGTAACAATCTTTCTTGATTTAAACTACAAACTACTAGATATCTTAATGTGCTTAGGCTCAATTTACATTGCTGCTGAACGGACGCGAAATTCGCCTCGCTGCCGCTGTGCGAGAAGGCAGGACTGCTCGGGCATTCCCGAGAATTCCGGTGCCTACGCCTTGAGTCTATAGTAGGTGTTTAGTCTAGATATTTTACATTACAAAGATGATGGACTTGGATATTGTTTTTATTTCTCTTATTTATGAAGTACAAGAAGAGAAAATATATTTGTGTTCATGGTTTATCAAAATCTTTTTGGACAATATGAAATATTTTGCAAAACTTTAGCCGCTATCCACCTATTTTATGACTTTTTCCCATGCATTATTCTTAGAAATTTTGTCGCTAAGGTTTCCAGCGTTCACTTTGTACAAACTATCATATTTTAGTACCAAATAGATCAACTTTTTATCTCAGTTCATGTTTTTTTCTGTCACGGTACGTACACAACCTACTTCGAAGACGCCTGACGTTATCTATTATATTTACTGGGCGTCGCTGATGGCAGCTGCGTGATTCTCCCGAGTTCCCGAGTATGCGCGGGAATTCCGAGGAAGACACACGACCCTTTTGGCTGGTATCTAGCTTAGACGATTAACACATTGCACCGCGCCCCGCGACGGAGCGCGGGACGCGGATTCACGCGCGGTCTAGCGGCCCCGCATCACTTAAAGTACTCGCTTCGCAGTTGATCGCCGTAGTGATTGTATGTCTAACCGAGATCCTTTGACAAGAATGGTTAATAATACATAACTCATTCAAGACGCTGCAGTACTATTTGGTTTTTGTTTACTCGAATAAAAAGACACCGAAGATATTGGATACATCCCTTCTTCGGGCAAATGCATAGGAGCACTACAAGCCCTCAGTTGTCGTTTTCTTATCCTAAGGGCTGCTCGCTTTCTACTATCTTCCGCATGTGCCAACAGAATAGCATGAGCCATTACTTATATTCACAAATTACAAAGAATATTACTCAAAGAAGCAAAATAACAAATCAAAGAATAAAACTAAACAAAAAACCAAACAAATGTTAGGCGTCGTTATTTAAGCGCGCCTTAGTAAGACTGGCTTATCTATTTTACTTGGTCGGTTTATAGTGTTAATCACTAAGAAACCTTTAAAACACTAGTCGTTAGCAGTTGCTATCGGTCTCAAAATAAATGAATATTATTCACTCGGTGATGATCACTTTCATAAGCACTTGTGCTTACGGAATACGAAATAACGGTTATCGATACAAAATCAACTGTCAAAACGAGTTAAAGTGATGATCACTGAAGTTGACGTTTCGCAGTTGCTAACCATAGATAGAAATTACGAATATGCATTTTTGACACAAGGTAGTTGAGCACTTTATTCGGTGATTATCATTATAAGCTGTCAGTTGAGTTACGCAATAGGCCTGCTTATCGATAAATGGATAATTTCAACTTCATTACAAAGATTTAAGAAAATATGAAGATAAATTTGGTCCATTTTCAATAGCAAATATAAATTTATCGATGTCGAGATCTATTGTAGAAAACTGAACATGTCCGTAAGCTTAAAAATCTGCACGGTAGTGCTGAGCACAGTGTGCCATACCCTGCGGTTCGCCGCGCCCCTCCACCCGGGGGCGCGGTAAAACCACGTGTGCCGCGCTCCCGCGGAGAAGCGTTGTCAGTATGTTCGACGCCGCGTTTACCCACAAACCGAAGTACTTCAGTACAACGTTAAAAACGCAGCTCCGCGCTCCGCCGCGGGGCGCGGTGCAGTGTGATAATCGCCTTACACGTTAAACAATTGAGCATAAAATTCAATATGCTATGCACAACATCGTTATAAAAATGCTGCTTCCATTCCGTTCCGCCGCAATCTAAATTGAGCCTTACAGTGCTACACTAAGCACAACACGGTTTATTTCGTTAAGTTCAACAAGAGCAACACAGTGGTTTGAATTAACTGATAAAAATTGAATTAACTGATAAAAACAAAATGTATATATTTATAGCAAGTATTTTTTATTTAGTGTCTTAATAGTAGATAGGTGTAGGTATATGGACCAAAATATACACAAATTATAATCTACAAAATTTAGAAGATCTCTGATCACAATTATACAAATGGGCAAATTGCCAATTTGCTGAATTACATAATACATATTTTTTGCCTATTGCTGCCAATTAAAACTATATTTTTAACATGCTTACTCTCAATTTGCAAATTCTAAAACAACAACGACCTATTTTTGATTATTGTACATTAATTTTAGTTAAAATTTAAATGTGCAATTGATGTCATGAACTGATATTGTTAATGAATAAAATTTTAAATACCCATCTCTAATATATTTTTTTATACAAACCAATTAGGCAATATGTAGCATTTAAAAAGAATTTTAATAAGCACTGGTCACATTTGTCTTTTAAAGTAATTAAAACTAAATTGAAAATGTAAAAAAAGAATGCCATTGAAAAATATGTATTTAAAAATTACAAAAACTGCATAAAAATAAGATCTAAGTTAAATGCAGACCACAGTTCCATAGATAACAAAATTATTGGCAAAAAATTGGAATGAAGTATATACTATATGGCATAAAATCACATCTACCAATTAGCTGTTTTATAATTCATAAATATCTCAAATACAATATCGACATGAAAGTATGAAAGGCTAGATCAGAATGCATTTATCACTAAATGTCATTAAACATAGATCTGATCTTCTCGTAATAATTCTATATGAGATTAATATTATAACTAAATTAATAGGCACCCAACAGTTCGGATGATTTTTTAATGTAACAATATTTTCACTGAATTTCATTCATTACTCAGCTTAAAAAAATCATAACCATCATGGTTACACAGATGAATTTTCAAATTCTAATACATGTAATCATCTTGTAAATGTTGGTTACCTAATCTTAAATATAAAAGTAAATGTAACATAAAGAATTAAACTAATATGGAACATTGGAGAACAGGTACGAAACTGATTCTCCATTGTGTGTACGTCGAACTGCTTCTGCAAGCATCATTGATACATCAATGCATTGGATCTTAGGACACTCTTGCATGTGCCTCTCCTGTGGTATTGTGTTTGTGACAACAACAGCTTCTAGGCATGCGTTGTTGATTCGAGAAATGGCTGGACCAGAGAAAATACCATGCGTTAGAATAGCGTAAACCTTTGTGGCACCCGCCTCAATCAGTTTTTCTGCAGCATGACAAATGGTTCCGCATGTATCTGCCATGTCATCAACCAAAATTGCCGTACGATCCGTGACATCTCCAACTAACACCATTGAAGCAACTTCATTTGCCTTTTTTCGCTCCTTATGGATAAGTGCAAACTCCACATTCAGCCGGTCAGCAATTGATGTCACTCTCTTAGCACCGCCAGCATCTGGTGACACCACAATACTAGTTTTCCAGTCTGGAATGTTTTCTTTGATCCATTTCAACACGGCAGGCTCCGCAAAGAGGTTATCTACTGGTATGTCGAAAAACCCTTGAATTTGAGATGCATGGAGATCCATAGTGATGATGTGGTCAGCGCCAGATACGGAGAGGATGTTCGCCACGAGTTTGGCGGTGATGGGTGCTCTGCTCTTGTCCTTTTTGTCCTGGCGGGCGTAGGGGAAGCAGGGGATGACAGCAGTGACGCGTGACGCCGACGCTATCTTGCAAGCGTTGATCATGATGAGCAGCTCCATCAGGTTATCATTGATTTCGCCGCTGCCGCTCTGCACGATATACACGTCTTCCCCACGAACGGATTCACCGATCTCGACACACGTTTCCATGTTACTAAACTTCTTGGTTACTACTTTTCCCAAGTCGATGCCGAGACGATCGACGATTTTCTGGGCCAGATCTGGGTGGGAGCTCCCGCTAAAGACCTTGATGTTCGGCATCCTTGTTGTTAGAGGAAGTGCGGAGTCTAACTTGTTAACTATTTCTTCGAACGAAGCAGTTGATTTCATCAGCAGATTAAAATGACCTCTCGGCCGTAACTCGTGGTATGTGCGACGAGAACAACAAGATGAACTATTTATAAATGTGTTGAACCGATAAGAGATTATCGAGGCAACGTGGGAACTTGACACAATGTGCCGTAAATATGCCGCTCCGTACTTCACGCGCTCCACGTTTTTTTTTATTTTATTGAATTTGATTGACATCAAGCAAGTCCAGAATTTTGTGACAGTCAAACTGTGGTGTGACCATTCATTTGACAATCAAAATAAATAACTACCGGAACTACACTCCGTATCAAAATCGCTGTTATTTCATACTAGCTACCAGCTAGTGATACGGTATTGGCGTATATTGTATATACGGTACTATATAGTGATACGAAGATTGATATTTATATGGCAACATGGCAATGAAATGATTTGGATTGACGAGGATGTGTGAGATGAGAATTAAAATATTTCATGGTGTAATATTGAACCGTATTGTTGCCTAGATAGAATGTAAATAAAAAATGGAAATATTTTCGTTGTAGATTTCAATAAAATTCGTGTCTTGCCTCGCTGGTAGAAAAGCTCCTTCAGATAGTTCAGTCACACACCAAGCTTGAGTTTGATGCATCGGGGATATAAGGACTAGAGTTGGACAATGTTTTTATCACTGTAGCCACTCAAACATAGGAACGCTCATTGATAAATATTAAAACATTATATAACAAACGATTTATTGTCAGAACACTTACAAATTAAAATCAGTCTTAGAATCTTACAATTAACACACTTTTTTTTATTAAAAAATAGCTATGTACGTGTAGTGTCAGCGCCTCGTAACGGTCACATGAAGAAACTACATTTTGTATACAAACATTTTATGCGGTCACTAGCAATAACTATCATAATTTACACTCATGGTTAGAGATACTGTAGTGCGGAGATAAACTTAATACATTAAATAACATATTACTTAGTTTTGTCACACACTTTATGATTCGCCAACAAAATGGAAGTGGAAAAATGGAGTGAAACTACTGTCTGGTTGGAAAGCCACCAGTCCTTCTACTGAAATGTTTTATCAGAAATATTTATTTGACTACTATTTGGGGAATGTTGCGTTTTGATAGTGGAAGTTTGAATGTTTATCCTATCTGTAGTTATGTTTGAAGCTACAATAAATTGCCGACTGTTGGTTGGCGCATCGTATTATTTTCTAGTGTCTGTACATGCACTGCCGCATTTGTTTTTAGTATTTCTGGTGTCTGTATAGAGATTGCTAGATTTGTTTCTAGTATTTTTGAGGGTATGTCTTGACGTATAGGTGAATTATTGTTACTGACTGCTACACTTTGTATAGGTTTGCTTGTAGACGCAAATGTTTTCACTATAGGCTTTGTATTTTTCTTCGAAGATGACGTACGTCTCTTTGGATGAGATTCTTCTTCATCGGCAGATACCGTAGTGTCTGTCTCAGTGGAATCGTCCTTTGTCTCCTGTAAAAATTAAAAATAATAATTTGGTGATATAATTTTTAAGTTTTGTTGAATGTCACGATGTTTGAGCACAAAAGACAAGTCAATTCAAACAAGTTCTGCAACAAGCACATAGAAAAATTCATAAAGTCCGCTAGTTCGTTCCATGGCTTAGTTGGCATAGTGTCTAGCACGGTTTGCTGGAAGACGTCGGTTAGAATCCAGCCGGATCGAAGGATTTTTTTCTAAATATTCGATCTTTGTATTAACACGTTGACGACGTAAGACGTTGTATAAAGCGTTTTTAGTAAGATCAGTTCAACTTGTAGCAGTGAAAAAAATGTGTATTATTCTTCATCGTATTATCTAAAATGTTTTTGTTTCCAAAACACGATTTTACAATATTTTCTAAATAAAAAAAAAATTTCAAAGTTACCTCTTATTGTACGCTTTCATCGCAAATATATTCGTAATATACCGAGTAAAATTGACAAAATTTTGAAGAATAAGGAATAATCCAATAATGAAAACCATAGTTGAACCTAATTTTGGAAATAAACCCTATTTTGAGACGTGCGCAAACTGTTGGTAGTTTCTTCTCTTTTACGCATACGAAGGTCGGCAGTGATAGCTGAGACGCGTTGCTGGACGGACTTATGTCGCCGGCACTGCGCTCAGCTAGCTAATTCATTTCGTAATTGTAATATAGTAGACGTGGCTTAAAACATCGATCGCTCAAGGTCATCGACGCTTTTCAGCGTCTTAATAAATTATAACAAACTAGTGCAGTAATTTCACAAAAATAATGTAACATCGTGACATTCAATAAAATTTAAAAATTACAATGAATAAAGCTACATCTCTTGTCAGCTGATGGTAGCTGTACAGGTACTTGGATGAGTGTAGAAATAGATTTCTCACTGATGGCGCAACGGCAAAAAAGTCGTTAAAAACCAAATCGTTACAAACAAAACTAAAATGACAACTATCTCTTATAAAAATGCGCGATATATACGCGCGTCTACGGTGTGTATGACGCAGACACGCTGATGACAAGCGTTTACGGCGCCACTGAATTTGTTTATTCACTGCGACAGCATCATGTTAGGACTTAAGTGTTGAGTTTGTCGTGATCTTGTTCCTGTACTTTGAATAGTAGAAAGCATTGGAAATAATCCAAAAATGTTTTTCTTAATATAACATAGATACATGTTTTATTTACCAGTTGAACGTCCCATGAGAGAGGGTCATTGTCATCGGGGAAGGGCTCCGATCTCTCCACTGCCTCTTCTTTAATCTCCATTTTTAGTCTGCATACATATTTGGTCTTATTTATTTTCCCTCAATTTACCTTATTCTACCACTTTTACGTATGCACAATGCACATGGTAATAGATTTTTTTTTATAGCCCCGCACTAGGGAAAGCCTTGTCGCGGGTGCCATGGACACACGTAGACAACTACAAATTACACCCACACTCACGAGAGAAATAAATGTAGGCTATACAAATATTTGTCGATCCGGGAATTGAACCCGTCTCTAATTTCACAGGGTTATTTGTAAAATACTATAAACCTCCCAGGACTATATTACTAACATCACAAACAATTTTTAGCATTTTAGAAATACATAGTAGCAGAAGAGCTCCTTGTGAAAGAGTTCCTTTGGGGAAGTACTGCCTCACAACCTATTTCTGCCGCCAAGCAGTAATATGAATATTACAGCATTCCGGTTTGGAAAGGTAAGGGTGCTGGTGAAATTACAGGCACATGAAACTTATGTGTCAGGGTGACGGGCGCAGTGGCAGTGCCTCAGATCTTTGCGATTTAAACCTTATGAGTGGCACTGGAACTGTTATAATTAGGTTATTTATACCTGCCGCCAAGCGGTAATGTGAGCGTTCCAATAGTTCCGTTCGTTATGTCCCCGTGGTGTATGCCCCCGATTTGGGTTAGGTACTACAAATGTAATTCAAAGCTACTTTTTAATTAAATTTACTGCCAGACACAAATATGCTTTTACAAAAACAAAAAAAAATTTAGAGTTATGTAATATTAGACGCTATGGAAATAATTTGAAATAACATGTTATGTAGTTTTAACAAAATTATGACTATTCTGCCCTCGGAACGTAAAAAGTCTCAACTGCTGTATAAAATACGCATAGTGGTGCCTTTTTTCGTTACGAGAGCAGTATTACAAACATGCAAAACTTATATTATTATTAAGAAATTAGAGAAAAAAATTACTTTTCATACTAACAATCGTGAACAAGCAAAATCGTCTTTTTTTTTACTTAAAGTACCTAATATAATCAAAGATTTTGCTTAGTTACAACAAACGGACGGATTTTTTTTTTAATGGATTAATTGAAATTTTTTTCATACTCTGCAGTCAGCGTAGCAATCATCTTGTTATTCACTCCACTTTTTTTCTTCCTGTTTTACTCATAGATTTTATTTAAGGTATTCTTTCATTATTTTACCAACACGATATTATTAATAATTAGGATTTAGTAGGTAAGCACTATTTTACCAATACAAGTTTGTTAACAACCTATTATAATTTTTTAAGTTAAATCATAATTGTAACACACATATAAATAAACCATTAAATTCAGAAACATTTTAGATGTTAACATGACTTAATGCAAATAGACGAGATATCTGACAAAAACTATTGATCCAAAATTTGAGGCATATACCACAGCGGCTTACCAAACCGGAGGCATAACGAACGAACCCGTTGCGATTTTGAAGGGTGCTGGTGACATTACAGGCACATGGGACTTGTGAACTCTATGTCAAGGTGACGGGCGCCGCGCTGTGGCAGTGCCCTTCAGATCTTATTGAATTAAAGCTCTGAGCGGCACTGTAACTGTTATGAACACGCAGGTCGCTTACCACCAGGCGCACAATGTGCTTGTCGCGTCACTAGATGTCATAAAAAACTACTTGGGGTCATAAATAATAAAAGTGTCAAAGTTGTAGAGTTGGTCACAAAAATGAAAGTGTACTAGAATAGAAAGTACAATAGAACTTTACCCAACCACGACAACTCAACCATAAGAGGCATAGGTACTCACTCATCAGAATACTGTGAGGCTGGTACAGTCATATCTGCGGTCAACGCCTGGCGGATCACTCGAATCAATGATTGCACCTCGCTCTGCAATAATGTTTTGAAAACATTGATTTAAAATTTCACGATTTTCATACATTATTAATGGGACTAAGGCTCAATTTATATTGCGGTGGAACGGAATGGAAGCGAATTGTTGTAACAAAATTGTACATACATAGCATAATGATGAGAAAGATCGAGAATGCTCTCGAATATACACGAGAAATCCTCGGAAGATTTTGGCTCGTATCTAATTTGTACGTTACGTAATTGACTATAAAGTTAATTATGCTATGTACAATATTGTTACAAAAATTCGCTTCGATTCCGTTCCGCCGTTAATATAAATTGAGTCTTAATTTGTGTATATTAGGTACGTTTGTACATTATAGTGGGGACAGGGGGTCTACTCTCGATCTCCGTCTGACATCCGTCCGAAACAATTACTGTCAAATAAGTAATATTCGACAAAATTAAAAGACAAGTATCAAGTATGAAGTTTTATTCGCAACACGCGTCTTTCTATTTGGTCAAGTATTGCTTATTTGGCAGTAACTGTTTCGGATGGATGTCGGACGCAGTGACAAATCACCGTGATTTTGTCACGCCTGTCACTTACGTCACGATAAACTGTTTTGGCAAGCGCCTACTTTCTAGTAGTCGTTATTAATCGTCACTTTGATGTAACGTTTAATTTAGTTTGAAAAATTGATCCGCAATAACCTTCAGTTTTATAGGCTTGTCGCATTATTCGTTAATAAGACCATGCGGCGTGGATATTTATTTATCATTATACTATATTATTATTTATTATTTTGGATCAATGTTGTACAATTATCTTACTTGTATTTATAACGTTACACGGTATTTATACTGATCTAATTATTTCTTGGTTCATAATTAGAATTTAAAAATAAAAGCTATCTACAATGAGTAGCGCAGTCTCTCACAAAACGAAGATTGCGCATGATTTTGTTTGTAAAATACGCCGTATGCCGTGACGTAAGTGACGGTGATAGTTGCGGAACGGAGGAACGACCGATGTGATTTTGGAACGTCGTTCCTTCGTAAAAAGTCACGGTGATAGTATTTGATGAATGATCACTGATTTTTTTCATGGTGACGTTATTTGTCACCCACCTCCACAACACGTCCGAAACGTCGAGGTGAATAAATTGTATTTATACTTGATAAAGTCCCAATATCAATATCAATTGTGTGAAAATCGTGAAACTGGAAATCAATATTGTAAACCAGTACTGGCCAGAAATTGCTAATTCCTGGGAGACCATGGACGTTGCAACACGTCCGAAACATCGAGGTAAGTAAAATATATTTATACACGATTAAGTCCCGATATCAAATGCAAATAAAGTTTTTTAAAAAGCTGATTTTTTAAATCGCTAATGGTACCTAGGCTGTACCATATACTATATACAGTTTTCAGTTACAAACATGACCTAAGCATATTTTACTATATATGCGTGCATTACTGCGTTCCCGTTTGGAAGGGCAAGGGTGCTGGTGAAATTACAGGCAATTGGGACTTGTCAACTTATTACTCACGGTGACGGGCGCAGTGGCAGTGCCATTAAGTTGAAGCTCTGCGTTGCACTGCAACTGTTATGGATAGGTCTGTCGTTACCACCATTTTGGATTAATTCGGAAGACAGGCATTAGTGTATTACATTTAAACTTTTACTCTGATCAGATAAACGCGGCGGCCGTTGTCACCAATGATCATTTCGACCCCTCCTACGTAAAGTATCGTATGTCGAAATTGCCAAGTTTACAGGGGAGCGTTTTACAGTTTTTACAATCATGATGATGTTCATCTAACTGATATCTAAGATTCTATAATACTCTATGTCAGTAACGAGTTTTGCCGCATAAAACTGAGAAATGCTAAAATCACGTGTTATGCTCATTTCAGTGAATAGAAAACTTTAAAACGCTTCCCTGTAAACTTGGCAATTTCGACATACGATATTTTACATAGGAGGGGTCGATTTGTACAACAGAGAAATGTATTAGTACGTTACTAAAATCTAATACTATAATTATACTCACAATGTTCTTATGTCCTGGCGCTCTGAGCACGTAGTGCATCTGATGGGCACCTCGTGCCTCGCACGCGCCGCACAGGTCGAAGTCGTAGCATTGCACGCACGAGTAGCGGAACGGACTAAAACGATTAAAGTTTAATAACAATAGATTATGTCACATAGGTGATAATTAGTAACCCAAAACCACTAAACTTAGAAATTATCAAAATTTTAACAATGAGTTGCCTTTAAATTGTCATTGGATGAACGTAATGTTATACAAAAAAAAAGTGCTGATTCCCAGAAAAAAATCTTCAATCCTATGTTTATGCGAACAAATCCAAAGGTATTTCAATACAAAATTAATGATAAAAGTGGTAAAAGTCCTTTACACTCACGTATACAATGTGTAATCGTTAAGTGTGCCCAGGCGATAATTCCGTAAATATAAGAGATATCAAATTCCTTTAGACTGTTATCAATAACTTTTTAAAAATCAAACTAGAAATATCCCAAATTTTAATGTTAAACTCTCCCATATATTGAACATTACATTTTGTCGGGGGTAATGCAATTACGCGTAACTAGCATTGGATTAAGAGTTTCCATTTCGTTAATTTTTAAATCCGCGTAAATGTCGTGGCAACCAAATTAGCTTGATTTACGAGAATCTATTGTTATGAGTCCGCAGACAAGATAAATTAATGCTTAGGTACTGTGCAAAAATTAAAGCCGTAGCCATTGAAAGAACAAAGTAATAACATGAAATCTTTCTCGTGTAATATTTGGCTTAATGCAGATACATGCTTTTTACCAATGCTACATACGCGGATTTGCACTATTCCCGAAGACTTGTAGAGAGGCTTTAGTTTCAAACAACTGCTTTGAATACAAAATTATGTTTTTACTGAAAAATAATCATCAGTTTATGTTATTGAATTAAAAGATCGTTTTATTACTTTATTTATAGCAGTTTCGTTATCTGTAAACTTATTGTTACCACTTAAAGTAGGTCAACTAAAGCCTCTCTATGAATGTCATAATAAATATATGTATAGGAACATTTAACGTTAAAATTTTGGATATTTCTAATTTTATTTTTATTGATGTCGTTTTACTCGTTGAGTATCGTACTTCCGATATCAGTTAAAAGTTTTTCGATATCTCTAATATTTACGGAATAATCGCCTTGGCACACTTAACGATTACACTCTGTATATAATAATAATAACGCATACACTCAACATAGCCCCGCACTAAGGAAACCCTATGTTGCGGGTGCCATGGACACATACACACATAGAGAACCACAAAGTACGCCCAAACTCACGAGAGAAATAAATGTAGGCCATACAAATTTCTCCTGACCCGCGAATCGAACTTGGGACCTCTGCGTGGCAGTTCAGCATAGTAACCGTTAGGCCACAGAGGCAGTTAACGCATATAACGCCAAAATAATAACCTAAACAGTTATTTTACATGTTCGAGATTGGTTTCCAAATTCCAAAATTTCAAAGAAACTGATCACTGTGTAAAGGTTCCTTATGTTAACCAGTTTGACCTCTAAAAAAAGATATATCTGTGTAATAATATAATAATAATAATAATAACGCACACACTCAACATATATACGTATATATATAATATATAAATGTGGTTTATATACGGTATCTTGTTATGGACTTTACAGATAATATTACTCACCCTCTTATAGTTTGTTCGCACAAGTTGCATTTTAGCTCTTCCGCTAATCCGCTGCTTGTTTCTTCTGTAAATTCAAATGCATGCTTTCACAAAATTGTTAATTGAAACAACACGTATTACTTGTGACCGCCATGTATTGACTGGCTACAGAGAGATAGTACTACCTACATATTCATATACATACAATGTGAAATTACCCTATATAACACCTACCTCCCCTAATACATAATCTATAATTAAAGTACTTTTTTTTTAAGATTTAAAAGTAATCACTCTTATTTCTTCCTTCCTTTTAAAAACAATATAAACATTACAATTTAATCTAATAGGCACCTAATACTAATTAAAGAAAAAGCACTTACTTAAAATAAATCTTATATTTGTATTACAAATGCAAAAAAAAAAAAAACAATTTAAAACTAATCTATCTCTAGGCGGTAACGAATTTAGCTTTGCGGATTCCCAAACACGTTTCATATAAATTACAATTCATCGTCTATTTATTTTATCTACATATACTTCTTATTTGTACATAATAGGTGTATAGAAGCATGTATGTTTAACGCTACTTTTAACTTTTTTTATTGCTCCCATGTACATTTCTACACTACAGCCCAAGCCTTCTCATTGTAAGAGGACCCCTATGCTCAGCAGTGGGACATTATTATAGACTAACTATTACTGCTGACTAAGTAACTTATTACATATTTTAAAATTACCTTAAGTAATAAGTAATCAATAACCGATAAAACGGTACTTGATTTGCAACGTGCGCCATTAGGGCGCCGTAAAAAGACGCTTATAGAAGCGCAGCAGTGGCGCCACTGGCGCTACAACCACGCCACTACTAAATTTCACACAATATTTAGAAACGCAGTTGCAAAACAGCTGTCGTGTCGTGACACGCGCCACTTTTAAAGTCACAATAACTGAACTAATAATTACTGAAGCGCTACAGACGTGCGATTGCCGCGCCACTGACGAGCGTCTAATTTATAAGTGCCTTTAAAGCGAGTTTTGATCAATAAAATTTAAATCAAATGTTATTGGATTTTCTAAATGCTCGTCATCAAAATCTAAGGCCGAGGACGTCCATTGCTAGATATTAATATTATTGCCTCTCCCAAGCATCGGGAGTCTTCTCCCGTACTCCGCCCGCAACAATTACTGTCAAATAAATAGTACTTGACCAAATTAAAAGAAGCGCGATGCGAATGACTTCATGCTGGGTATTGTCTTCACATTTGGTATTAGGTGAAATGCGTTGTGTCGGAATGTCTCTTGTTTAATGAAATACGGTTGACGAGTCGTTAAGGTGAATTGTGTTTGCGAAGAGCAAAGGTAGGTGGAATCGAGGTATACTTTATGCGGCGACAACTTCGTTGGGGCGGCCATATATCAAGGATGGCAGAGGGGCGAGTGGCAAAGCGCATCTTTTATTCGGGACTCGAGAGGGGCAAGCGAAAGCATGGCGGACAACTCCTTAGATATAAAAATATGCTTAAGCGCCACACGAAAAATTGATATATTGACCCAACAGAGTGGGAGAAACAGGCAGCCGGTCGCCCGCAGTGGAGATGTTTTGTGGCAAACAAAAGTCACGATTTAAGACGGCGACGAATTGAGTTGGACGTCAGACGTGACGAGCTGAAAGCCCGACCACCTGCGGCGATCAGCTACTATTACATTGACGGTGTGCTCACGTGCCCCCTGTGCGCACGATCGTTGCAAATAAGTTTGGGTACGTGAGCCACATGAGAGCGCACGAGCGCCACCAACAGCGGAGCTGAAGCAGTTGCCGTGGCCGAAAATGGCCAGGAGAACTCACAAGTGTGACGGAACGTATTTCGTAATGAATCCCATATATACACATAAATGATGCTTTACTCTTAATTTTAAATATTCTCATGTTTCTCTCAATACAGAACGCAATTTTTTATTTATTAAGTTCGTCAACAGTTATTACATCAAATAACGTGTACATGTACATGCACAACCAGTAACAGATGAAACACAAATTGCATAAGCAGATTAGTCTTAATATTTACGTGCTATGAAGTCCAATACAATTACAAGAGAAACAGTAAACAATGTAGATAATCGTTACATAAAAAACATGAAAATCAATCATAATATTTATAGATAAGATGTTTACATGCTAATTACTGCTCTACGAAGACTGGTTAGCGAGTCCGAGAACATATCCATTGTGGCATGTGTAGTCTAGACAGACGGCAGACTGGTGAGTTCAGACCTAATTCAGTTCTTCTAAATGGTGGTGGTCTTCTAAATATGGTACGGTAAGGTGTAAAGGGTTGGTGTTCGCAACTCGACATCAATTTTGTTTTACATCACGTAATAGGCTATTTATTAGTGCTCTGCCACTAGTTAAGGCGCGTTCCCACTATGTCGTGACGACAAATTGTCGTGCAGTTTACAGTTTCGTGGCTTGTATATTTAAATGAAGTTGTTCACATATAGCACGACACGATTTACTGTCGTTCACGATTTTTTATCGTTACAACGACAAACTGTCGTCACAGTGGGAACAGCTAGAACGACAGTCGTCGGACGATAAAAAAAGTCACGAGATTGTCACAGCTCCTATTGTCGTCACGATCTAGCGGGAACAGCTAGTCACGACAGTCGTTCAACGATAAAAAATCGTCCACGACAGATAGTCCTGATATGGGAACAGGCTAGACACGACAGTCGTCTAACGATAATAAAACGTAACAGATATGGCAAAAACGGCTGTTTGTCAATAATGAATTATACTGTTATGCGATTTTTCAATCTGTTATTGTAACTGTTATTCCGCTGTTTTGTAGTTTACATAGTTACACTTTGTACTTTGAACCGTTCTAATCGTAAGCGGCATAGAGTTGGATTTAAGTCTTAAGTGTCAAGCTTGACGTGCTCTTGACCTCGTACAACATGACAACGATAGCGAATGATAATTGTGTAGTGTTGCCAGATGTTTACGTTTCTAACATTCTTTGTAATTTTTTATGTTCTCGCGTAATATGTAAATAATTTTTGGTTTTAAGCCTATTTCTGTAACTTTTATTGTAAATCCAAAATTGTTTACGAAAGTAACTAAATTAGATAAAAAAATAACTCAGAGATGGCGCAAACATATGAAATTAATAAATTACTGGTTATAGCTTAATTATTCCTGAGCGTTCTTACTTTTTTATTTCTAGGGTTTAGGCATATACTTATGTCTTTTACAGTTAGACCCTATTTTCTCGACTAGACTCTATCATAGAGATTTTGATTACTTCGACTCACCTGTATGTTTAATTTGTGTATCCTCAACTTCCTGTGACATGGGTTCGTACAGAAGGACGTCGTCATCGCTTTGCTCGCACATCGGCTCCGAAACCATGGCGTCGTCTGTAATTGCAAAGTTTCCTTGAACATTTTCTGTCACATTAAAGGATTTAGTAATAATACGTTAAACGCAGTAGCAGTAGAGCTCCTTGTGAAAGAATGCGTCAAGGGAAGTTACTTAACGTGGTGTATTATAATTCGTCGAGGGAAGTACGTAACGTAGTGTATTATGGTTTAAAAAATAGGTTTTTGTTTTTAAAATGTTGTATTCATCTATGGTCACTTATAGGTTATAATTTTAGCGCTCATTTTAAAAATAGGCGGGAAAGTATTATCCATGAAAAACGTCCAGAACTCGTGAATTGCAAAAGTATCGTACTCTTCGCGATAATGCCAAGCCACACACTTCTTTACAAAGTCGTCAAAAACTATTGCAGTTAGATTAGGTTAGGTTAGCCCCTTCACATTTTCACTTATGCCAGTCTTTACAAACCTTGGAATGGACACGACTTTGATAACAAAGAAACCATCAAACGACAGTCTTATTTTATAATTCAGGAATTTTTATGGAAGGGGAAATTCTAAAATTACCCAATCAACATGGCCAATACAATAGTTTGATTTTTTAATGTTTTTCATTTAAACTTTGATATCGCACAGAGTTTTCGGCAAACCGTTATCTCTATTCCTCTATTACACACATACATTTATAACTCATCTTCAAGGTGTTTACTTACCTGTGTCACATGGGATATAGGTGCTTTTCAGCCATGAGAATGTTTCCTTATCATTATATTTTCTACTTTTGTGTACAACATTCTGTATAACAAGTAATAAAATATTCAATTAGTTTATTACTACTAAACTGGGCCAGCATTCACTGTTTACACAAACCATATTAAACAAAGTTTCATTTCAATCCATAGAAGGTGCAGTATGTTGTGCATGTTGCACAATAACAAATTGTGTACAAAATGAAATGGATATGACGTTGACGGAAACTATTCATGTTATAGCTTTATTCTCATTGCGTTTTACATTTAAATTCAACAATATTATTTATTTAATAAACAGAATATTCAACAAAACAGAGTAATGAACTCTTAATTTGCTTCATTCGTGGATCGGAGACAGACCTATTTCCGGTTCTTATAGACAGCCAATCAACTTCCACAAAGTAAGAGTTAATAAAGGCCATTAACAATTTTGTCAGCAATTTTGTAGCAATGGTATGTTATTACCGCTGCTGTACACTCTCGTCCAGATGGTCTCTCCAAATCTCACCCACGTCTCGATGATAGTTCTCGTGCAAGGGGCCTATACATCAATGTGCCCTTGTACCTATACACTCTCGTACGTTCAGGCCCTGTACTCCCATTTTCCGCCCGACATCCGTCCAAAACAATTACTGTCAAATAAGTAATACTCGACCAAATTAAAAGACGCATGATGCTAATTAAGCTTCATACTTAACACTGTTTTTGATTTGGTAGAGTATTGCTTTAAGATTAGGTTAAAGAATTAGTTGCAATTCTTCCAACACTACGTACTTTACGGTTTCTTCGCGATATTCTTTGGTTTTTTTCTATTGGAGCCTTTCCATCATTGCAAAGAAGAAATAGTGCTGGAACAGCTAAAAATACAGGATATATCTTAGTGACTTGCAAGTCCTTGCATTTGGTACCTGTGAATTGATATCGTAATTTTTTATCAATTATATTTAAATTATACATGTACCATTTTTTTTTAGTACTTTTGGTTGTATGTTCATCAATTCTGCTTTGATTTTGTCCTCATAATCATCGGGTTTAAAATGTTTGCTACATATGCGTTTTGTCGCAGCATCCCATTTATCTTGCCGATAGCACTTTTGCATCCACTCCTTCCGCACTTTAATATCTTTGGGGAATCGAAAAAACCTCAAAAATTGCCCTTCTTGTTTTGCTTTTTTTGAATTGCTTTTACACGTTGCCACACTACAAACGATACCTCCTGTCATGTTGGAATATCTTTTTTCGCAATAGTGAAACCCTGTTTAATACATCTGAATTAATCCACCTTGGCTATTTTGTAATGAAAAAATAATCTGCACAAAAATGTCATTGAAGTTTGATTTTTTTTTATTAATAATTTTGGCTTGGATACAAGTCCTTTGAGTGACAGATGTCTTCGTTTAATTATGTTTCTGTAAATATGACCGCCACAAAGAGGATAGGCAATTTGAGGCGGCGTGTTTGGATTGACTCCGGATTCCTTACAACGGGCCGATACGGGTATTTTAGTTCGAGATTCGTATAATTTCGCGTTTTAATCTTCGATTAAGGCATAATAGCACTATCCTATTCCACTTTAAACTAGATTTCAAAAAATAATTGAAAGTCAAAATAAAAACGACACTTTTCCCTCCAAAAAGCCTAGAACGAATACTGAAGTTTGATTTTTTTTAATTAACAATTTTGGCTTGGATACGAGTCCTTTGAGCCATGTCTTCGTTTAATTATGTTTCCGTAAATTTGACCGCCACAAAGAAGATAGGCAATTTGAGCGTGCTTGGATTGACTCGGAATTCCTTAAAACGGGCCGATATGGGTATTTTAGTTCGAGATTCGTATAATTTCGCGTTTTAATCTTCGGATAAGGCACAATAGCACTATCCTATTCCACTTTAAACTAGATTTCACAAAATAATTGAAAGTCAAAATATAAACGACAGTTTTCCCTCCAAAAGGTCCAGTGGAAATCCTGAAAAGTTTGATTTGGTTCGTTCTGAAATGTACCATTCAAAGTCAACAAACTTCAAATCCGTAATAGTAATAAATAACAAAACGCTCTACGCTTGACTCGTGGGAAAATGTCCATTTCGAAAAATTCATATTTAATGAGAAAAATAAATATTTTTACGAATATTTTTCCTATATTTTTCCACATTTGACAGTTAACACCTGTGAAAAGTTGCAGATACTGTACGAAAACGAAGGAGTCATTAAAATTATTTTTACTAAACTAAAAACCAAAGAGGATCTAATGACTACGTTAAAGAGTCCGCACTCCAAACCAATTTTTTGTTAAGGATAGTCCTCTTTTTTAGCCAACATTACGCCGATCACGGACAGGACCAACTTAAGAACAATAACCATTTGACAATCAAAGTAAGCAACATAAAAATAGCAACTGTCAGTCAATATTAGTGATCCGTTCCGTTATCGATACTAGTGACGTCCATAGTATATCGACAATAGTAAAAAATTTAGATAATAGGTTGTGGAGGTTTTTATTAATAATTAGAAAAGAAATAAAAGTAGTCATAAATATTTTCTTAAAATAGTTTTATTAATTTGCTACAAATTGTAGAAAACAATATATTCTTACAGCACACGTTTAAATTGTTGTATACACAAACAATATTACAATTTTGTGCATTGAAACCACAATTTGGTAAAATCGTTTATAATGTCGTTTTCAATGACAATGATATTTTACAAATTTATAAAATTTTAACGACAACAGAAATTAGTAAAATACGCCGCTCAGATATTAAGTAACGCTGTAGACTAGACAGCTGGCATCATTATGTTACATTTTATTTATATGTGACATGACAAGTGATATATAGGGCACTTAGAAGTTAGAGGTTTATAAAAGGGCGCCATTGCGGCGCTCTTAATTGAAGGCCTTATTGCCGCAGTCCACTCCACTTTTGGTAAACTTTACGTCATTTAAAGTTTTACGGAACTCGGTCCAAACATTAAGATGATTGGTTTTAGATGAGACATTTTCCCTAATTCCTCTTTTTATATCATCTTTATTGGCAGGTCCATTGGTGTAATCAAATGATTTGTCCAATTGCTAGACTACGAAGGCGGTGTCTAATAACTCCTGAGACCGTGTTTTGTCTACCTCTGCCATTAATTTTAATACTGCTGACCCTGTATTGCTTAGTATCTGAGCCGCTAATTTTACTCGCATTTTCACTCTATATTTTGGCTCCACGTGAGCTGGTGATATTTTACTCAAATATAACAAGTTTCTATTTTTGCATTCAACCTCTTTTAAGTGCTCCCATTTCGCTATTTTTCCTTTAAAAATCATGCTACCCTGGTTTAAAAAGTTATTTCTTATTGATTGAAATAAATGAGGCACATCGTATATGATAAATATTTTGTCTTTACCTGCCATAAAAAAAATTATCTTCATTATTTCTTTTGGGAATTTTAATGGCTCCTACGTTCGTGGGACCCTGATCACACACCGTGCTCAGAATTTTAAAACCTGTCTCAGCTATACTATTTAATTTCTTTAATAATATTAGCTAATTTTTGGGATGCAACCGTCCCTTTTACAAAATAAAATGCGATGGGTTGTTTAAATTTTTTTCTCAGACCCTGAATCAAAAAAACAAGGGCGTGGTCGGCTACATCAGAGCCACGTTCTTCGGAATCGCCGTAGTCGACGTAGCCTTCCACTTTATCAGAACCAGAATTATAAATTAAATGCGGTTTAAGCGCAATTTCGTCAAAAGCCAACACACACAACTTATCACCCGTACTTTGTGTCGGTGCAATTTTCTTTAAGTGCTTTAAGGTTAGCGCATTTATTCCAGGTTCCATGGGTATTTCTTTTAATATATTTTGCAACAATTTTTCGCTCGGCAATGGAATTATTTGTTTCAGGTATCGATACACCTTAGGTGATCTTTTAAAAATTGCCAATGATGAAATTTTATTTTTCGATGTCCACCGCCTCCCTTGAGGTTTTTTATTCTGATTTTTCAAGGCTGATTCGACGATGTCCTTTAACATGGGCGGCTCGATTCTTTCAATTAACTTAGCACTTTTCTTTAAAGATGATAGTGTGCATTTTGTTTGACGCAATTTTTCCAATAACTCCTTTTTCCGTGGTGTCAACTCTGAAAATTATAGAGAACAAATATAAATTATGATTATTGGTCGGATCTAGTGAGCTGATGCATATAATTTAAACTGTACTATTTAAAAAAAGTGTGTTTTTAGATAAGTACCTTATTATGACGGAACCCTAACTCCTTCAAATACAGGTAATTGTTAATTATGGCATATATACCTATTTTGTATTTAAAATATATGAATTAAAATTAAATATAGTGTTACTTTAAAGTGGACAGTATGGGGAAATCCGAAACCATAGAAGATACAAAGAAACTGTCTTAGGAACCATTATGTTTCTTTCATGATTACAATTTTGGCAGTCAATTTTTTGGTCAAGCCTGAGTTGACTTTAAAAATTAATAAAATTGATCATTATTTTTTTTAGTGCTAATCGACTCTGTTTCGTGAAGGGAACATTCAATTGTAGTTTCAGTAGAGATTGGTTTCAAAATAATGTAGGTAAATTTGATTAAACTGTAAATCTAAGTCGTGAATATATAAATTAATAGAAAGACCTACTCAAGGCGTGCCAGCCACCAGGGTGTTCCTTGCTTGTGGAATGCATTATTGATAAATCAGATAGAGTCAATAAAAAGCACAAAAAATATTAATGTAAAACGTAAATAATTTATAAAAAAAATCTATTATAGTGTTTAGAAAAACTTACTTAAGTCAACATCAGCAACCAGGCGTTCCTTACTTGTGGAAGGTAATGATGCTTCAGGTACAACCACCGAAATTAAAAATTTTGTTTTTTCAAACAAACCGGAAAAATAGTTTCGTTTCCTATGTGTAACAATCGCGAAAACCTAAGAACTCGATATAAAATCATCTCTTACTATAAAAAGAACTTAGATTATAATGTCTAGAAAAAACTTACCAAGTTTAGGGTCAGCAATCAGAGATGCTCGACTTGTGGAAGGCATTGATGTATCAGGCACTGAAATTAAATTTTATGATGGTTAAGAGAAATATAAAAATTAATCACGTTTTCCTTTCGTGTACATTATGCCCATTAGAGATTGGTTTGAGACTAATGTATACCTACATTTGTACAGTTTGGTTAAACTGTAAATGTATGTCGTTAATATATTTAATAAATAAACAGAAAAGACCTACTCAAGACATTGACAGCCACCAAGGTGTACCTTCCTTGTGGAGGGCATTATTGATAAATCAGATACAGCCATTGAAATACACAAAAAATATTCATGTAAAGTAAATAATTATAAAAAAAAACTATAGTGTCTAGAAAAAACTTACTTAAGACAACATCAGCAACCAGGTGCTCCTTACTTGTGGAAGGTAATGAGGCGTCAGGTTTGTACCTGACTGAACACGCTGAAATTAAAAATCATGATTGTCATTAAAAATAAACATAAAATCATTTCTTGCTGTAAAAAGAACTTAGATTATAGAGTCTATAAAAAACTTACCCAATTTAGGGTCAGCAATCAAGGGTGCTTTACTTGCGGAAGGCATTAACCTGTCAGGTACTGAAATTAAATTTATGATTGTTAGGAGAAATATAAAAAGTAATCATGTAATTAGAAATAATTTAAAAATTTATAGATTAAGTCTACAAAAAACTTACTCAGGACAGGGTCAGCAACGTGATGTTCTTTACTTGTGGAAGCCATTGGTGCATCAGGTATAGGCACTGAAATCAATTAAAATTGAATTGACACACAAAGTACACATAAATTAATTATTTGAGACATCAGTTCAAGTCAAAAAGTAGGTCTTTAAAAGAAAATAATATTATGTTTTCAATTTCGCGTTATTATATACTAGAATCGTCGTTAAGTTGAAAACAAGCACGCTGTACGATTCCGCACGGCATCGTAGAGCGGACCGCTGTACGATTCCGTACGGCATCGTAGAGCGGACTGGTTTTCGCTGGTTTGGAAGCAGTTTTGCAATTCATTTTCATCCAACGTATTTTCGGTATCATAAGACAAACCTGTTTTGTTCTTTGCAGCAGTATGCAGAGGAAAATGTTGAAGTTGTTTGTCAGTCAGTGGAGGTGAGGATAATTGCAGCTTAGGTACAGCAACTTTCTTCAAACGATTCATTTTCTTATTAAAATGACTTTTTCCAAAGTGATCTCCGCAGATATGGCGTCGTTCATTAAGTTTTTCAATAGGCATATATGCCAAATCTTCAATGCCAACAGCTCTAAGCCACTCCTTGCAGCTGAAAGTATAGATACTTATTTATCAAACAAATTCGTCATAGTTTCTTAGTTAAAAAGATTTTACATAGAAGATCAATATCAGAGGATGCATACGCAAACTGGTCATTAATTTAATTGTTGTACCTTACATATTAACCCAACTCACTAGAAAAGGATAAATAATCTTTAATTTTAAGATTCTACCTTGCATGTACTGTAACTTGTATTAATATTTGAAATAAACAGTTTTAAATTAAAATAAAATTAAAGATAACTGACATTGACCTACCCACAAATGGATGTCCAGTCTAATACAAAAACCACGAAAAAAATGTCCGAAGTTAACCTATACAAATGTGGTGACATGTAATGAAATATAAAAAAAAAACTAAAACATTTAATTTAAATCGTAACATCATTGCAGTACAGCCTAATTTTGCTTGCAAAAATTTAAGGGCCTAAAAACACCATACTTCTAATGGAAACTTAACAAAATGCACCATATGCAGCTTCTACTGGGAACTTAACAATGTGCACCATATTTACCTTCAACTGAAAATTACTTGAACATAAGAGTAATGGAGCAGTATTCTTTGTAAATATTAATTGATTTTTATATATACACTCTCGGATACATAATTCGAGCCACCTTGCATTTTTATCCTTAAAGGGCTAAAATATAAAAATGAAGTTAGCATCGAAGAAAAAGTTTTCTCCGATTTTGTAAATAAAAATTTTCAAGACTTAAGGAAACGACATTTAGTTTACCAGTTTCAAAGTTGCGTAATAGCACTTTTGAGCAATCAAGCTTTGTTTAAGCTAAGCATTTAATATTGAAAATGCAAGGTGGCTCAAATTATGTGTCTGGGAGTATATTTTTATGTCAAATTTTCTACAAATTCACTAAAGAAATAATGAAGAGCTGGGCAGATACATACATACAAATATTACAAATGTGAAATCAAACTAAACGTAAACTCAAATATCCGTAATTCCGAAAACCGATTTATAATAAAATCGTTATGCTTCCAAGTAATTTTGATTATTTTGATTGACGCTTTGCATGCGTTATTAACGCCCTGTAGGTGCGGAGACTTTTTAGCGCGAACCGACACCTGTTTGTTGGTAGGTCAACAATAACTGATCAGATTTTGCAGTTATTTATTTTTTAAGTAATCCAACATTCACAAATATTTATTTTGACTTTGTTTATAAATGGCATAGAATAACAGGAAATCATTATAAACATTTTTTTATAGCCCTGCACTAGGAAAACCCTGTGTCGCGGAACCATGGACACACACAGGCAAGCATAGAGGTATCCAAACTCACGAGAGAAATAAATGTGGGCCATACAAATGTTTCTCCCTGCCCAGGAATCGAACCTGGGATCTCTGCCTGGCAATCTGGCTACCATGGCACCGTTAGGCCACGGAGGCAGTTGATGAAATGTATTTTGTAATTCTTATAATTATTATGAAGATAAAAAAAATATATCGAAGTTATATTGCACCAAGTTTTACATATCAGTTTTTAATATGATGATATTTTGGTACAGTAATTCATAATTTATTTTCAATAGAAATGCATACACAAATAAATATTTAAACTAATAATACATTTTAAAAAAAGTATAAAAACATAATGCTAAAAATGTGACATTAACAACTTACAAATTTACATTTAAATTTATTAATGATATGCATAAGTCAATGATGATACGCCTCAATTTTACATTTCTCTTAAATTTTAAGCCATAAAGTCTTTAATTTATGTTCTATAGGGTATTCAGTGGCTGTCGAAATGTGACTTCGAGATGAAAGTCGGGCCAACGATCGCTACTGATATGCTAAATGACACAAAGTATAGTACCAAATGTTTCGTTATGCTAACATGATATAGGTTACTATAATGTTTACTTACCGGATTTCATCCAGTGGAAATGAGGCAAAAAACTTAGAACCAACCATTCGTTCGGGTTGACTCTCTTGTTTGCCACAAATTACACAGTTTCGATGACTTGTACGACCCATTTTATACGAAAAACCACGAAAATATCACAAAAAAAGTCACTGTCTCGAAAGAGATTTTCACTAAAATAAGTGAATATAGGAAGGGAAAACACAAAAAAGCACAGCGTCGACTGCAAATACAGAGGAACCGAAGCTCAACTCGATGTAATGACATCGACCACAACAATCAGAGCAGCTGACACGGAAAAATCGGTAAACAGACATGGAAAATAGCCGCAATTCGGGATTTGATAGGTTATAGGTATTGCCATAATAAGCAGTTTCATTTCGTCTCATTAAGCCAATTACAATTATTTTAAATAGACCTAAAATCCTTTTGTAGCATATATAAAACAGACATATCTCCAGTGTATAATATGATAATGTGGTATAATTACACCATGATCACGGAAAACGCAAATGGATAGTAAGTATTTATATTCTAAATCTGCCAATTTTGAAAAAAAATATTGCATATGGCAGTATATGTTATTTTTTTGTGTGTGGCAGTAAAAATGGCCTAATTTCATATAAAAAATCGATGTATGGCAGACAATGGCAGTTTTGAGGGCCTGCTAAAAACGTATAAGCGCGCACCCGCGAACACAGATTTAATTATTCGTGCCACTGAAAACATACATTCTTTGATCGACACGCAACGTCTTCAAGTCCATCTCACAACCTAAATTTTAAATTGGACTAATTTAATGTAACTACGACCCTATCTTTTATCTAACGAAGGCGAACAAGACACGTTTAACTCAACTAAATCGTCATCTTCACAACCCGCACTTAGCTATCTCACTAATTTTTAAGTGGTATACCGACCGCAACTTAAACTCAACTCTTTCAATAGGTTTTAGGTCATCTCCCGACCGGTCTCTAAGCTGAACTATTCACCAATTTTTCAATCATCTTGCTGCTGTAAATTACTGCAATAAAATTCGGGACAACGAGCTGTACATCAAAGGAATATATCCCTTGAATGCAGTCCTATCAGCTATATCGTTCTTATTATTATGAGAAGGAATCCACATAAAGGTGACTTCAGTATCTTTTTGCTTCAAATTAAAAATGAGTAATGCTATACAAGATAGAATTATGTCTTTTCTTATCAAAACATACTTCGCTTTCAGAGGTGTATCCGTGCCGATATGTGACCACCTTGAGCTACTTGTTCTGGACTTATGATCCAACCTCACGTCGAGTGCTAGGCAAAAACTGCTGCCAAAAGACTAGTATACTTTACCGGGTACGGCGGTACTTCACACCAGAACAGCTTTTAAATCTATATAAAAAACAAGTCCGATCATGTATCGAGTCTGCTGCCACCTTTGAAACGGCATGCCCATTACCAGTTAGCTGCCTTGGACTCGGTAAAGCAGAGGCTTATTAACAACAATTCTCTTGTGGAGTCGGAGCTATAAAATCTCGACCATTGCAGAAAAGTTGCCTGCTTGTCAGTTTTCTATTGGATACATTTCGGGGAGTGCGCGGAACTTTTCAATTTAGTCTCACATTCACCATTCCTCTTTCGGTCAACTAGAAGGTCTGGAACACTCCATTCATGTCATTGATATACCATCCATTAGCACCAAGCGCTTCGCTTCTTCCTTTGTGATGCGTACAGCAAAGGAATGGAATATTCTACTGGCATCCGTTTTCCGAAAAGTACAAAGGGACTATTAAAGTCTAGAGTAAATACGCATTTTTTTAGACAAACGCGCAGGTACCATCGTCGGTCACAATGTCGTAGCTTAACATCAGGTGAGATAGTGGTCAATTATTTATAAAAAAAGATGCTTTTGAAACCTTGGCCTAGCAGTTGCAGTGCCACTCAAATCTTTTATAGCAAAGTTCTGAGAGGCAGTTCCACTGTGCCCGTCATCCGGGGACATAAGTTAACAAGTCTCATGTGCCTGTAATTTCACCAACACCCTTACCCTTCTAAACTGGATGCTCACATTACTGCTTAGCGGCAGAAATAGGTAAAGGTGGCAGTACTTCCCTGGATGAACTCTTTCACAAGGAGCTCTACTGCTACCAAGTCGCCCAGGAAAACTAGTCTAGGCCATAAAGCATGTAATAGTACTTAAATAGTTGGTAACATACAAGATCGTGGTAACTTCAGTAACAGTCGCCACATGAAGTTGAAGGAATAGTTATAAGAAATAATTAAAAACAAAAAATTACAAAAAATAGTTTAATTCTAAGAAGCTAAAACAAGTCTTGCAATTAACAAATTTTGTTCATAAAAAGTAGGTCCACTTAATTTCATTTTCACGCTTTACGTAGCAATGAAATGATTCAAGGTCATTTATTTCTTAAAAATGTTCCCTAGCATTTGTGACCCAACTGTTCCCGGCTGCGAAACCACTGGCCTTTCTCCCAAGTGGGGTGGTTTACCAGACACATTTACGTGACTACCGATTAATGGGGAATATTGCTTTTTGCCTGGGTAAGTTTTAATTTGGCGTAGTATTAACGGCCTTCCCTTTGATGAGAAATTATTCATTCTTTGGTGTAAAGTTATTATGGGAGGTTTTGCAGAGATAGGTACATTTATTCTAAGGTTGTCTATAGGTTTTAATTGAAGTACAGGTGGATTATTTGTACAAGCTGCTACTCCTTGTGTAATTTTGCTTGTAGATGCAGAAGGTGTTATTGTTTGCTTTGTTTTGTGACTAACATTTTTTGGAGATAATGCACGTCTCTTCGGAGAAGGTTCTTCACTGATAGATGGCGTAGAGTGACTAACATTTTTTGGAGATAATGCAGGTCTCTTCGGACAAGGTTTTTCACTGATAGTTGGCGTAGAGTGACTAACATTTTTTGTAGAAAATGCATGTCTCTTCGGAGAAGGTTCTTCACTAATAGATGGCGTAGAGTGACTAACATTTTTTGGAGATAATGCAGGTCTCTTTGGAAAAGGTTCTTCTTCATTGACAGATAGCGTAGAATAAGAGTCAGTGGATTCATCGTCCGTTGTCTCCTGCAACAAATATATAGTTAAATAATTTTGTGAAAGTCATAATTTTTACTTAATACCTTAAAATTTTTTTGGCATTCCAATTAGCCGTTCAAAGGTTTATTTACACAATACATTTCCATAAAAAATACCATTGAAACCCGTTTTACAAAAATGACCTCAATTTAAAAGTATATATTAATAAAAGATAAAAGAACGTATAAACCCTTCTTTGTAGCAGTAGTGCTCCTTGTAAAAGAGTTCGTCAAGGGAAGTACTGCCGCCAAGCAGTAATGTCAGCATTACTGTGTTCCGGTTTTGAAAGAAAGGGTTGCTAGTGAAATTAGCACATGGAACTAGTCAACTTATGTCTCAGGGTGACGGGCGTATTGGCAGTGCCCCTTAGATCTTTGCGATTCAAAGTTCTGAGTGGCACTGCAACTGTTACGGACAGACGTGTAGCTTTACCATCAGGCGCACGACTTTTTCGTCCCATCACTTATTATAAAAAAAACTCTATTACCCTACTCTTGTCGTTTTTAGGGATGCACATTACGATTCGATTTTTATGAAGATCGATTCAATTAAATACGATCTAGCTATTTTTTGTATCGATTCATTTCAATGCAATTTTTGAGCGAGTAGATTCAAAATTAATGCGAATCGAATATCGTACGATCATAATTAAGCAAATATCATCAGCAGCGTGTCTTATTCCACCGTGACCATGGTAGAGTTTTGGAAATATGACAAGCCAGAAAAAATCGCTATTTAGTCGGATCTAAAATCGCAAAAAACTAGATGTAGTCGGTCCGCCGCAGTTCAAAAGTTATAAGGGTATTTTACTGTCCACGCTCAAGGAACAAGCTCATTCCAGCGGCACCATTTCTCAATCGCGAGAACAACAACACTTAGCCAAGATCTGATTTCGCTAAAAGTCGTGATTTAGTCGGTTCTAGTCGTAAAAACTAAGTTTAGTCGTTACGCCGCTTTGAAGTTATTAAGGTGTTTTACTGTCCACACTGAAATAAGCTTATTCCGGCGGCACCATCTTTGAATCTCGAGAACCACAGCTCCTAGCTTAGATCTGATTGCACCCAGAAAAAGTCGTGAATTAGTCGGTTCTAGTCGCGAAATTTTAGAAATAGTCGCCCCCTTGTTTATAAGATACAATTTATTGTTTTATATGTTATAGTTTTATCAAAATAACGTAAATTTGTTTACCTCAGGTTTGACGTTCAACGAGAGAGGATCGTCGTCATCGTTCACAGGCACCAATCTCTCCCCTGCCTCTTCTTTGATCTCCGTCTTTAGTCTGGATACACAATTGGACGCATTACTATCTCATGTTTACCTTATCTTGCGACTTTTACGTACACGTTTGTATTGTAAGTCTACCCTCCTTATCATAAATAACGTAATCGACATTGAGTTAATGTGGGGTCAGCGAAACGAGATCTACAATCTCCTCTACTCGGTTTTTTAAAAGTCTATTTAGTTTCACATTTATTGTGAAGCAAAATCAGTTTAATTGACATTATTTAGTTCTGATCATGGACAGGATTAGATGATTGGCTCTACTGCTGATATTGTACTTATGCGATTGTCTTTTTTTACTAATGTAAGCTCAGTGTGAATGTTCCTTTGTAATATTTTACGAATAAGAATGCATGTTGTGTAAGGTAATGAAATAGCATTTTGATAATTATATTTTGTAAAATTTGTAGCTTTTGTAATTTCGTTTTCGATGCTCAGACCCAAATTTCAAATAAGTATAAAAGATGTGGCTTTATTAAAGAGTTATAAATTGTGACTCTCACCTGCCTAGGCAGGAGTTCGTTTCTTTAATTGGAAATTGGGAATTGGGAATTCGAAAAATAGTTTTCAAATTTTGGTCATACCGATTATCTAACCCGTGAAAGAGACATAATTAACTACTTATCGTCACGAAAATAGAAACTCACGGTGTTTTTGTACAACTTCTTGTTATAGCGACGGAGTGATGGGGTTCGATCACTTTTAGTTTTAACTGCCTCTGTGGCCGAACGGTTACCATGCCGGACTGCCACGCAGAGGTCCCAGGTTTGATTCCCGGGCCGGGAGAAATAGTTGTATGGCCTACAATTATTTCTCTCGTGAGTTTGGGTGTAATTTGTGGTTGTCTATGTATGTGTCCATGGCACCCGCGACACAGGGTTTCCCTAGTGCGGGGCTATGTTGAGTGTGTGCGTTATTATTATTATTATTATTATTAGTCAAATAAAAAAACTAGAAAAGCAATTAATTCCTTAGATTAGAAAGCCATCTCTTCATATTTACAATTTATTTCAAAGGACCACTGGACCAAACGAGATGTACAAATCAAACTAATTATTTACTACCTGTTTTCTACTAAGCGCCTGAAAAAGTATTATTAGCAATTACACGGAAGCAGTTTATCTGTCTTTTTAGAAGATAACTTTTGTAAAGGCGTTTTTTTGTTTTTATATAACTTTTTATAGAAGCTTCCTAAGATAGAGGAAAAAAGTATGTTTAGGTAGAAATTAGGTACTAAATAGTTATATATAAAAAAAGTAAATTTTATACTGCTAGAACCTTAAAAAACGTAGTGGTCAGCCAACCTGACGACAGAATGGCACTTTATTTTTTTAATATTTGTGTTAGCGCTAAGGTAGAAAATTGTTAATAAAGGTACTAAATAATAGAAAATAGAACATAGTTTGATTTGTATATCTCGTTTGGTCCAGCCATCCTGACGGACACCTTAATGCATTTCCGATTCGATATTTTTATAACAATTGATTTTATTTATGAAGAAGTTTAAATTGTGTATGTGAGCGAGTTCAAAAAAGAAGATATTGTCTGATTGGTGTACTCGAGAATGAATAAAATTAAAGTTCATGCGAATTCAAGTGATGACTCCCGTTCATATGGCGAAGAATCCGATGATTCATTATAATAGACAATAAAAATTTTATATTATTATTTATAATTTATTATATTATATATATAAATAAAAATATATAAATTATAATTTATTGGACAGGTACCAAAATTTATCAACTTGAATAATCTTCGATACATAATCTGTTTGCTCGATAAATATCGGAGCTAAAGAGCACGTCGCTGCACTAAAAGAGTCCAGGAAGTATTGCATTTTTTGGTCTATTGTTGTATGTCAATAATTACGGAACTTCGGAGGCACATGTCAAAAGTTAAATAAATGGTTGGACGGAGTATAAACAAATAACAAGCACACAACAAACATGGAAGTTGTAATTACTAACATTAGTGCGTAAGTTTTTATTTGTTATACTAACCAATATGGATGAATTATAGATAGGTACTCACTCGTCCGAGTCCACAGAGATTGGTGCTATGGGCTCTGCTGCGGTCAACGCCTGGCGAATCGCTCGAATCAAAGACTGCACCTCGCTCTGTAATAATCGTAAACGCGATCTCCTATAACGATTACATGCCACAGTAACACCTGAAAAATTAATACGGAACAACGCAACAAAATCTTGAGTAAATTTAAAACTTTACTGCGTTTATAAACGTGGCGGCCATTCTAGCTGCATTCCGATTTTCAAACTGACAGCTACTAATGACCCTTTGAAAAATAATGTTTGGTTCAGTTCTCAATGAACTCACTGAATGAGCATTAGTCAAAACGAAACGTTATCTAAAACTAGAAAAACTACTAAACGTCTGTTTATTATTTCTGATAAAAAAATCGACTACAGTCATGATTTCTCCTAATACAGACTGTTGGTATATTTAATTTATTCGCCATTGTTTTTCTACAGTCGGCAACCCACAGTGCGTGAATTTATAGATTAGTAGCAGGAAGCTTCTTGTGAAAGAGTTCGTCCAGGGAACTACTGCCACCTTACCTACTTCTGCTACCGGTTTTGAAGGGCAAGGTTGCTGGCGAAATTACAGGCACTTGGGACTTGTCAACTTATGTCTCAATGTGACAGTACCTCTCGGATCTTTGCGATATAAACAAAAAAAAATATATATAAGACACTACAACTGTTATGGATACACATGTAGCTTACAATCAGACGCACGACTTGTTGGTCCCGTCACGTCATATTATAAAAAAAAAGACAACAACTTTGCAGCCTTGCGTAACAAATAACTATTGTGCGACAACGAAATGCATCGTTAAATTACTAAGCCTTAATACTACGTAGAATGAATGCTTACAATGGTCTTATGTCCCGGCGCTCTGAGCACGTAGTGCATGTGATGGGCTCCTCGTGCTTCACACGCACCGCACAGGTCGAAGTCGTAGCATTGCACGCACGAGTACCGGAATGGCCTTCAACGACAAAAGTTCAGCAATGCTAGATTTTGTCACATGTACATCTAGGATCGGCAGACAAATAAGTAAAAAATGCTTCATTTTTAATACATCATTAAACATTTTTTCGTTATTTATTAATGTCCAAAGATGTGAAGAGAATGGTAAATTTTTTTTCTAATACAATTTTATGAACCAATTAATGAAGTAATAAATTAATTTGATTTATGTGCCTTAATCTCAATAGATGTATTAATTTAAATTAATGATGTTGGGTTTTGAATTTGCTTTAGTCCACCGACCCTAGAAATAGTGACCTTTTGAAATTACCCAAAACCTCTTCACATCGCATTTTGACAACTAATGACAAGACCGCTATACAAGTCCTTAAAAAATAACTTATTTTCAGGGTGCTTGCTTATACGTATAATAAAAATACCTGCACCCATTGACCTATCAACAAATGGACGTCGGGTCTAATACAAAAACGACGAAAAAAATGTCCGAAGGTAACCTATACAAACGTAGTGACATGTAACGAAATATAAAAAAATAAAACATTTAATTTAAATTGTAACGTCATTGCAATACTGCCTAATTTTGCTTGCAACAATTTAAGGGCCCAAAAACACCATATTCAGCTTCTACTGAAAATTTAACAAAATGCACCATATTTAGCTTCGACTGAAAGTTACTTGAACACAGGAGTAATGGAGTAGCCTTTATGGTAAATATTAATTAATTTTTATATATATTATTATGTCGAATTTTGTACAATTCACTTAAAGAAATAATAAAGAGTTGGGCAGATACATGTATACAAACATTCCTACAAATGTGAAAATAAGCGTGTACTATAAGAAATGTACCGATATTCCAACTAAACGTAAACTCAAATATCTGTAATTCCGAAAACCGATTTATAATAAAACCGTTACGGTTTCGAGAACTTTCGATGCTTTTCACAAAGACAAAATAAGCTTTTGTTTTGAAATCTTCCTAAAAAATGCATTTGACATTATGAAAATTTAAGCTAACGTTATTTCGGGCAAAGGTATTTTCTGACTTCTGATAGGTAATCCCAAGCCGTAAAATGAGTACAACAATAATTTGTTAGTTATTGCTAACGTTTAATAAAAAATCATTTTAAAAATAAGATTAAAATCAAAGCGACTCTATAGTTTATTTGTTCTAAATATTTCAATCGCTTGTAGTTCGAACAATTGAAAATGACCAAGAAGTTTATATAAGCTTCTTGAAATTGACGTAATGGAGCTCTTTCCATCTTTTGCACATGCAATGTGTAGAAAAAGGACAGTTAGCTATTTAATTATTTTGTGTGCTTTTGTAATTTATATTTACGATTCATTTCTATATAAATTAAATACTATAAAAATGTAGAAAATAACACTTTTAAATGAGAACTATGATAACACAATATATTTGTTTAGTTAAAATACGATACAAAATCCTGTTTTTACACTTTACTGCAGTAATTTTTACAAGTTGTTATTAAATGGTACTGCATGAATGACAACCGCGCTGTCAGTCGAACAAACGAAGACTGTTGCGCGATTAACGCTCTGTATGCGATTTTAACGCCCTATAGGTGCGGACACTTTTTAGCGTGAACCCGACGTCCATTTACTAATAGGTCAATGCCTGCACCTTAAATATTCAACAAAGACATGAGTTCTGCATGATTTATCTGAAAATTTCAAAACTTTGACAGCTTTTCATATACTTTTATGGGTACTTGTAAATATATTAAAAATTTTCCTAGTTTCATATTAGACATCTGGAATAAATTTAATAAATGAAAGCAATTGTTGAGTATAACCCCTGGAGATTTATGCTCATTTTTGTCAGATGAATCTGCACACAAGATGCCAATGGCATAAAAAAAAGTTTCATTCCTATGTTGCCGGTAACAAGAATACTCAATTAATGCCAAAAGTCAATGGCTCCCTGATATGTATAGGTACACATTGTAATACCGCCATAAGATATTATTATTATATATTTCCTTAATGGCGGCCGCTAATCTTGGGCCAGTGTCAGATTCGTTCTGTAAAAATAATATAAAAATTATGGCGATCGTCGCCAAAGTCAGTAAAATAAAGGTGATAGTACGAATTTACAGTTTTCCAATTTCAAATTCAAGGCAGTGCATCTCGTAACAGTGGCGCCAATTACCACAAACAACATAAAATGTTAGATGCCTATTTGACGTTTTTGATTTCCAATCCCAAATCTGTGATATAGATAATTAAACTCACCCTGTTATGGTCCGTTCGCAGAGATTGCATTTTAACTCCTCTAATACTCCACTACTTGGCCTTTCTGTAAATTAAAATGTTTGATTTCACATAAACTGATTTTGAAAAAACCAGACTTTGATCGCAAAATATGTCAGCTAAAACAAGTGTGAGTTTGAGAACTTGTTGGTCAATGAACAAAACCCTTTAATGTGTAAGAAAGAGGAAACCTAACCAGTCTGATTATAATACACTGCCGCTCTGATTACAACATTATTATTAGCAGCAGTAGAGCTCCTTGTGAAAGAGTTCGTCCAGGGGAATACTGCCACCTTGCCACACTGCCACCTATTTCTGCCGCCTAGCAGTAATGTTAGAATTACTGCGTTTCGGTTCAGAAGGGTAAGGGTGTTGGTGATATTACAGGCACATGGGACTTGTCAACTTATGTCTCAGGGTGACGGGCACAGCGGCAGCACCCCTCATAGCGATTTAAAGTTCTGACTGGCACTGCAACTGTTATGAACAGGTGTTCTACCCATCAGGCGCACGACTTGTTCGTCCCATCACTTGATATTATAAAAAAACACTACAATAAATAAAGAATATATAATAATTAATGACGCATACACTCTTAGCCCCGCACTAGAGACGCCCTGTATTACGGGTGTCATGGACTCAAAAATACACTCAAACACTACAAATTACACCCGAACTCACGAGAGAAATAACTGTGGGCCATATAAATATTTCTATCAGCCTGTGAAACCAACCCGGGACCTCTGCGTGGCAGATTAGCGTAGTAACCGATCACCATAGTAACCACGGCGGCAGGTAACAATCTATGATAGTGATTTTGGTTAAAAACTGAATCTCGTCACCTGTATGTTTTAACTGTGCAGCCTCAAATTCCTGCGGTGAAGAGTCGTACAGATGGATGTCGTTTTCGCTTGCTCCCACCTCATCTGTGGCAAAGTTTGCATATGTTAAGATCCATCTACACGGTAGTGTTTCACTGCGATTGTATTCCATAGCATTTAAGTTTATTTGAAAAGAGCAATCCTTAGAATGAATTGCTCGTTCTTCTCAGGGAAGTCAGCGTAGTGAAAGCTTAAATGTGACATTTCTAAGTGTAAATTTATTTTACCTATGGAATAAATGATTGTTTGACTTTGAATATTTTCTTTTAATTTGTTAGGTTTATTCATCTGACGTGCTATATTCCTCAAAAGAACATCATATTCCAATAGCAATAATATTTATAAGCCCATAATAATGTTATAATTCCAACGACAATAAAATTGTAAGTCATGCATAGCATGGGCCATTTTGTTTCTTTGTCTGACCTCAAGAAAATGATACCTACTTTTAAAAAAGTTAAATATTGTCCAGTTTTACAAAAATCATTGCTTTACAATCTAACTGTCTCTGGCATAAGAAAAAAATACGCATCAATAGAAAAAAGAAATAGTACAATCTGTAACTATGACGTAAAATAGATTAATGCAAAAAAGTTGAATTTAGGGACACACCACACTTAGCACATGCTGCAGAATCAACTTAGGTTACAAAGGCGCAACAGTGGTGCGTTCAGCAGAGGTTCAAGGTTTGTGCGTATATTGCATCTTGTCTTAGATATCATGAAATATAATCGAAGTTAGCCTACAATGATTCTGTAGTAAAATATTAAGTAGTTGTATGGCACAGCAGAGATCTATATGTCTTCGGGATGCGCTGATGTCGTAGATTAAGTAATTTATTAATATAATTGAATTGTCAGAATAATATAGGTTAATAAATAAATAAATAGCACAGCAAATGATGTTTACTTACCCGTATCATATGGAATGCACGTGGTTTTCTGCCAAGAAAATGGTGTTTCCTCTTCTTCAGATGATAGGTGAATAGAATCTTCTTTAATGAGAGAAGCACTTTTTTCTTTATCCACAGTCACGTCGAAATCTCGACTTAACTCGGCAACCAACTTTTTAATATTGCCTGCAACATACATACAATCAACAGTATGTTTATATTTAAGACTAATAACATTAAAGAGGACTGCTAATCTCCATACTAAAAATCGCAACTCTGAAAAAGATAAAAATACCGTCTTAAATCTAGATGGCGCTGACCAGTAACCTGGAAGTAATAAATGCCCGTGGTTATCAATTAATTCATCTTTATTATGAAATATAAGTAGTCAGTTTGTTTCCTTGTAATATTATTCAAAGGAGAAGGTTATGATTTCATACAATCTTCAGCCACGATGTAAAAAGATGAAAGTGGTATCAAAAGCTTATATATTGTCATACCATCACTGCAACTTCTGCAGAATCTGACAATCTGAGAGGAGAGTTTAAAGAGATTTGAAAAGTGAGGTTATGTAACAACTTATACTTAATAGCTGATTTGTTAGGTGCATTTGTTATTGGCTTTTATATAATGTATAGATAGATATGATTTTATATGTATATATTTGTACTATATTATATTTGTACTAGATTATGATTTTATATGTATATATTTGTATAGATAGATATGATTTTATATGTATATATTTGTATTGTTTGTAGTAGAGTTGGAAGATGTTGAGAGGAAACTCAAAACATCATAAATTGCAAAGGTCATGTGTAGGGATGTGATGATGTAACAGAACAACATTTTTTAATTTCTATTTATTCATTTTCAATTATATTCAGAAATCTTAGTTATTATAAGCTTCATCAAATATGCTGCTAAAGCTAGGAGGAATGTTCTTAGTATTTCCAATAGCTGAAAAATTTCATTGAGCAGTTGATGAGACTGCTTTATTCAAGCCAATCCACAAATACATAGATGACATTTTACACATAATCTATGTTCTCAAAATGCAGTACCTAAACCTAGGTCTAGTACTTCTTATAGGGACATCATGTCCTTGATATGTTTTGCTGTAAGTCTGTACATAATTAGATCTCAGCTGTCTAGAAAATTCCTTGCTTCAATAATCAAATGTCGATCACAAAGATGATTATTCTATATATAATATTTATACTGACTGAGCTACATTTCCCTAGTAGAAAGTGGAACTCTATATCTCTCTGTTCCCTGGCATCCTTCAATAAAGCACATACTTTGTATTTCCATAGCTCTCATGTAGTCTGGTAATACAATAGCAGGTTCAGGTTTAACTTTTGTATTTGGATGCTGAATGGGAAGGTCTTGTGTCTGTGACTGTATTTTTCCAGGATAGCTTTTTTGTGAAAAAGTTGATGGGCCTGAGACAGCAGCTCTGTCTGCCTTAACCCAACAACAATGACATATCCGACTTGCCACTTCTACCTACAACAAACATACATAATCATTTATGTATCAATACTTCTTTCAATCCATTTTAAACAAAAAGTAAACAAAGAAGAGTTACTGCCCCTAGTTTAGTGATGGCCAATTGTAATGCCAACTACAAATTGATTAATTAATTGAATGAATCAATTTGTTTAATTGAGTCATGCTAGCAGTTTTTCCTTACATAACTTATAAAAGCATAAAATTAAAATTTCCAAAATTTTAATTTTACATCCTCCTTCAAATCATTACACTTAGATACTCATTCGATTGCGATTGAAATTTTCGATTTACGAATTTGATTTATTTGGTACAGCACTATGCAACCATAAACAAGTCATAGTTGCATAGTTGAAAAATAGCCTCTCTTTTGAATTACCATTTTTCAAACACGATTTTACTATGCTGTTCAAATGAATATTGTTGGAAAAAGTGGTGAGATATCAAGTAGAAATCATTGAAATATACATGAAAGTGTTACTTATTCGATTTATTGAGTTATTGCTATAGAATTTTAACCAAACAGTTTTGTTTACTTTTTGCTTAAAATGGATCAGAATGGACTATAAAACAATCTATTTGGCTTACCATAACAGTAGTTATAAGAAACATGTAATCTAATAGAACTTACAGTTTGAGGCTTAATCCATTTTTTTATGACACTATAAATTTTGAATTCACGAATTGAGTCTGTGTGAAGAAGATGGCTGACTTTTGATGCAAGCGCACACCCACAGTTGACACAAACACTACGGTGGCCAAATTGTCTTGGCGCATCAACTGGTAGTCTGCGAACCAAGTCCCAACAAGCTTGGCAAATATATTCACTGCTGTTCACCTAAAAAATGGGAAAAGCTTTAATGTCAACAAATCATGATTACTGTTGGTTTAGGTATTTAATTAAATATAAACAATCTTAATGAACTTTTTATACGTTTACGTATCCGTCATTAATAATAAGAGTAATGGTAAAAACATAGAAAAGAAACCTGTAGACCAGCATGGTAAACTCTGGTTACCTAAAAATAGGAAGTGAGTACTTACAGGTTGTGGTGCAAGCCATCGACGAATCACTGACAGTATAGTTTCGTCATCTAAGGCACGTCGACGTAGAAAATTACAGCGACCATTCGCTATACCACAGTTCACACAGCGATCCATGGTGTTTTTATTCAATAAACGCCGGCATACAAAATCAAAATAACGAGTCCAAGTCAAACGACGTAAGAGAGATTCTCTGTGTCAGGTATGATAGCAAGGTTCGCACAAGTTAAACAAGATCGGAAGTCCGTAGAAAGCCGTGGTCGAGGAATATAACAATAAAACAACGGAGAACAAACTTAGTGCTTAAATTCTCTTTGAACAAACTCTTAATACGCACCCACGCACACAAAACTACACAAGATACTTTTTTTTTTCTTCGTTCCGTTTGGAACAGGCGAAGGTCAGAGACCATACTGCCTAGTCATTAGTTTCTCTTTTTCTCCAGCAGATGTTTCGATTTAAGTCTTCAGTTTAAGATCCTTCAGTTTAAGGGTCGTATTCTAGAATTTTACTCAATGCTCAAGATTTCAAGCACTGGAAATACGACCCTAATGGCAGGGACTAGAGTATGATTTCGAGTGCTTTAAACCATACTCAAATCCTGACTTGAGCATTGAGTAGTTCTAGAATACGACCCGTAGTCTTCAGTAATTCAGTAAGAGCCGTGTAAAATCTTAAGTTTAAAATATGAATTATCCAGGATACGAAAATCTCGATAGGTAATGTTAATTAAATATTAAAGTAAAATCTTTGTCATTTGTCAATTTTGTTTGTTTTGGTCATTCATAATGTCATCGTCAATTGTATCGACGGAGCTAACACTTTAAAAAGAACAAGAAACTAAACTAAATATTACCTACTGTGCTATTTATATAACTAAATAAGGGTATATATGACAACCTATTTACAAGGAGATCCTGAACAGAGCGCGGTACCGAATCTGGACTACCATATAGTTCAATTAGCTCATCCATCAGCACAAGGCGCAGAATGCCGAAAAATGGGCATTGGAAGATTATGTGGGATATAGATTGCTCTGCTGTCCTACAATGAAGTAGGACTGTACAATACCTACACTCGAATTTTCGGGCGAAGGGTTGGAGGGGGATAAAGTTTTCTTTCAATCTTACATATACAATTACTCATTAATTTATGCTTTTTAATTCAATATTGCGAAAAATTTTATAAATAACTCAAAAAATAAATCTTTTCGTAAAAAAATGAACGAAATGAACGAACGCGTGTCGTATAGTTAATTTTTTTAAATAATTTATGCTTTTTAATTCAATATTGCGAAATAAAATTAGAATTCTACTCAATGCATAAAGATTTCAAGCACTGGAAATACGACCCTAATGGCAGGGACTTGAGTATGATTTCGAGTGCTTTAAACCATACTCAAATCCTGACTTGAGCATTGAGTAGTGTTTGAATACGACCCCATGTAATTTATTCACCATATTATTTTCAACTCTCAACTCGAGTGTAGGTATTGTACAGTTGAGCTCTCAGGACATCCATGATGTTTATACTTTATGTGTTTTAAGGCAGTAAGAATTGCCGCAGCCTCAGCCATACTTGTGTTTGAATTTATGTTATAACCAACACAGGAATTTATTAATCCATCAAAAATGCAAACACACAGAAGACTCAGGGTCGTATTCCAGAACTCTACTCAATGCTCAAGTCAGGATTTGAGCAGAATTGAGTATGATTTCAAGCACTGGAAATTCCTAAAACCAGAGTTATCAACAGAAGTATTAGTCTGTGACGACGTGGTAGAGATTTATCAATAGCAGAAAACAAGATTTCAGAGAAAACTGTATAAGCTTCTAAAGGAGTATAATTTTGATCCTGAAAATTTGACAATTCCAAATCTACATTATGTACATACATATTTCAATCTACCATTT
>NW_020653463.1:0-21422 GCF_003589595.1 Hyposmocoma kahamanoa
ACCTGACATACAGTGACAACGACATTATTAGTAGGGTCTAGTTAAAACTAATATCAATTTTAGAACTTTTACGACGTCTCTAGTAACCTTATTTTAACCGACTTCAAGAAAGGTATGTCATTGTGAATTGATTTTGATGATTTTGTTTTGTCCAAAAGAAGGTACCTCATTGGTCCCATTTAAATTTGAAGAAAATATTCCACCTCTAAGGGTGGCAACGTAGGGGATGATTCCGGTTTGCACACTTTCCGTTAACCGATTTCAATAAAACTTGGCAAATAGATGTAACTCTGGCACGGTATGCAAGAAGAGGTCGGTTCGAATCCGACCGGATCGAAGGAATTTTTGCTGAGTGTTTTTTCTGAGTGTTCGATCTTTGTATTAATAATTATAACAAACTAGTGGAGTAATTTCACAAAACATAATTTAATATCAATTCAATAAAACTTTAAATAAATAGATGTAATTCCAATAAAAAAAAAACGGAAAGCAAACTTTTGAAGTCAGTTTTTTTTAAATAAAAAAGTTATTTATTTTTACAGTGACTAAACGGTAGTTAAATGGAGTTTAAAGTTAAGCAAAATTTAAACTTTTTTTTATATTTCTTATTCTCGACAAAAAAAGAGGGAAGTTATAAGTTTGAAATCTTTGCCTGCGTATCTGTATGTATGTAAATATGTCTCTTAAATCTGATCTTAAAGATGTTTTTAATACAGTTGCTCCAAACGTGGTATTTTTGTACTACAAATTGTGCCGAAAGGTGGATTTTTCGCACTGGTGCTTTTTACTCTTCCATTTTTCTAAATTTACTGTTGTTTCAAGTCTTAAACATAGAACTAAAGAGGTTGTATATTTATTTAATATTTACGTGCTTTGTGACGTAAGTCATTCGTCATTAAAACTTATATTTACTTACAAACATCTTATTTGTTTAAATTGCACAGGTGTTTTATAAAACAACGGGTTACATTTAAAAATACCAAAATATTTTCCATGAAGATAGCTGATTGAGTATTAATAATAACCGGAGGTGAGTATAACGCGAGACCACTGCGCGCCGCGCCACTAAAATAGTAAATTCAATGTGGCTGAATACTGGTAACAGTTGCCATATTGAAAAAAGTCCGCCAAAAAACGAGTTTCTTTTTAAATTCTGTTTTATTTTACTTTCAATGTAGTTTTTTAGCAAATGTATTAAAAAACGTCCTTTGATACACGTGTGGATTTGTCATTTTCACTTGTCCCGAGTCTTGAGCCTCGAGACTTGTGAATAATGACTAAGTTTCCGCATTTGTTTGAAAAATAACTATTTTTTTTAATAAATTGCCACCTTGGCCGAACGGTAATCATGATGGTCTGCCACGCAGAGGTCCCGTCTTCGAATCCCGAGTCGAGAGAAATATTTGTATGGCTTACATTTATTTTTCTTGAGATCTTGGGTGTAATTTGTGTTTGTCGATGTGTGTGTCCATGGCATCAGCGATACAGGGTTTCCCTAGTGCGGGGTTATGAATGTTTGTTAAATCTTCATCTGTTCAAAGATCATCAGTTCTATTCCCTGTTTGTGTAGGGATCTTAATCAGACATCCAACGTTCGATTCAGAATAGAGTTCAATTTTTTTAACACACTAGGATGACCCTGCGTTTCGGGTGCCATGGACACGCACATAGACAACCACAAATTACACTCAATAAATAGAAATAAATATCCAAATATTTCTCCTGGCCCGGATCGAACTCGGGACCTCTGCGTGGTAGACTAGTATGATAACCTGTTTGAAGTTTTTTAAACTAACGTTCTTTCGCGCTCGATCACTCGTGTTCGTTTTTGTTATAACAGAAAGAGCGTCCGTGTAAAGGCTAATAGTGCAGGATAGACAGCGTTGAAACTGGCGCGTGCTGGAGTGCGCGCTGATGAGCTCAACCGCTCGGTCTTTCCCTTTTCCTTCCAACAACTTCAATCAACTGTATCACGTGCAATAGAGTGTCTGTATAAAGATCGCTATTGTGGTTAATGAATTCATTTTTAACTACAAAAAGAGCTCTATGCTGTTATCGAACGGTTAACACTGTGGATGTTAGATGTGGATGCTAGGATGATGATCAGGGATTGGAATAGGTAGAGTAAATTTGCACGCTAAACGCACGCCCAAACCTGCCCATACACTACTTATATTGCACATTTTCTGACGCATATAAGTAGTGAATAGACAGGTTTGGGCACGCGTTTAGCCGCTCACGCGATGTCAATTAAGCCCGGGACGTTTTTTCTTCTGGTATATTTTTTTTTTGTAATATTTTCTGTCGTTCGTGGCTAGCAAAGGGTTAAGATAGCGAAATTAGTATCGGTATGAAATATTGAGTAATTTTACATTTGCCGTCGCCCCTTTGTTCCCTTTGAAGTTCTTTTTTCTAATCTGGATTAATGTTTATTAATAAAAGAGGGCATTGTTCTAGTTCAAAGAAATTTTGTGGGTAAATATTTGATGGGAAACGTAGGGATTTTTATGTACACTTTGACTATATTCGAAATTTGTTTTGTTCAGGTTTTTTTTTTATACGTGACAGGCAGATAACTCCATTGCCCCTGATGTAAAATGGAAAGTGGAGTCCAAACGTGAAGGAACTTAACCGCTCACGCGATGCGCTCCTCCTACCGCAAAATGGCGGCTATTTGGTTTCGCAGATTAGAAAAGGATTCAGTTTAAATAGAAGTTTTTATAAATAAAAATTATTATTCTGCATTGCTAAATAAATACCCTCCGTACTACCAACAAAAACATCTCAAATAAAATGCAGTAATACACCGCAAATCCTGCACTTAAAAAGCACTAATTAAATTTTTGGTGTACTTGGATAAGTATGGTAATATTCCGTTTGAGTGGTTCTAACGTTTACCATGAAATTACTCCTTAAAGTATAGTTTATAAACATTTATAATCAGGGTAAACTTAAAAAACGCTACTTACGGTATGTTTTCGATAAATAAACACCGAAATCACCAGTCCAAACAGTAACACACGATTGTCGTGACGTATTTTTGAAGTTGTTTATTTTTTTTAAATGACAGACCCAGGCATTAAAAACTTTATGGTTTGCTAGAGTAGTTACCGAAATAGCAATTAATATTAGTTCTTTTACCTGATATAACTTCGATATCCGATAAATCGGTATAAAATCATCACCGGCACCTCTAGGTGTGGTATGCGTCTACGGCTGCATGTATTGCGTGAGCGGTTAAGTAACTTTCGCAACTTCTGATGATGTAGAGATTTTTTAAATTCCACTATTTTTGTATAATAACAAATGAAATAAAAAAATCCTAAATACACGCATCTAAAGCGTCTACGGATCAAGCATGTTTTTGCTAATTACTTGAAATCAGGTTTTTTTTAAGAAATTAAAATAAGAAAGAAAAGACTTTTTTGTCAATTTTATTTTCAAATTCAAAATATAAAATTGACTTTACAATATAAATAAAGATTTTGTTTAGAAGAATAATACGATTTGTTATTTGTAGTAGAAATATTTCGTAAGGAAACAGGAAACAACCTATTATGAGTGCGAGAATAGCGAGGCTTGGCTTACATTTCACATTTAATGTTTTTTAAAAGCGAAGTTATAATCCGTATTGAAAATTTTATTTCTAGCCGTGATCTCCACTCTAAAACTATATAAATAAATCGCTTTTATTACATGGACACAAAGGCGTTTCTGACCTGGACCCCGATTCAGAACTCTTCGATATTTTAACCTAATCTTTCGACTGAATTTCGTTCTCGAATCGAACATTCGAGTTAAATGTTTAATTAAGATTTACAGAGTTAGTTGGTATTAAAGATTATAATAAAAATTTAAACCCTTTTATAATTATAATACATTTTTAAGAATTTAAAGGCCTAAAATATAGGAATGCACTAGTCTTGCGATTAATAAAATTGAACAAAATCGAGACTTCATTTAAAATGTTAAGAGATTACCATATTACATTCTTGCTTTGTAAACAATAGGACGTTAGGTAATTTTCATTCGATAACTGTGTTGTGACGTTTATAGCCTTTGCCGGTGGAGAAGTTCGACTAAATGTACGGGTGTGTCGTCATTTCGGTTCGGTTTCGAATACGACAGTTTGACTTTCGATTCGGGTGTTGTGAATAAAAATGAAAATAAATCGTACGATATCAAATCGAATTGGTTGACAACTAAATTATCGTAATTTCCCCTGCTCAACACCCCGGCGCGTCAATATGTGTGGTGCCAACCTTATGCAACAACAAAATTACTGTGCAAACTAATCTACAATAACCGTTATTCACTTCAAAAGTTTGACAATCAGATTTTAATTAATAACTGGTTGATGACTGTACCTCAGTCAACCGTGACCATGGGACCTGTAAAGGGCGATTTGAATCCGGAAAAATAATTTCATTTCCTAAAGAAAATTACTATTGCACACAATTTGTAAATAGCACGTAATACAGTTTCACACTTTGTACTTTAGTCGATCCTATTACCGTGACATAGAGTTAAATTTAAATGTCAAGTGTAACATTGGCAGCTGACTGTAACCACACTGATCTAATTTAGGAGCAATTCTAGAAAAACCTTGAAATTACCACATTTTTTCAAGGAAGAAAAACATTGTTTTACTATTTTAAAAAACATGACCGAACTCAGGTGGTTTCAAAGACCACAACCTTCAACTGATACGAGTGTTATGATGACGTCATGGTCGGGACCTAGATTTTTTAATGACTACTTGTCAATATTAATGATCAGGACTTTAGTTCTTCTTGTGACCGATTTACTAATGAGACCGTTATGGATGTTTCTGATTGCAAATAATGCTGTATTACATATACCAATGATTTCGAGTTCTTAGGTTTTCGCGATTGTTACACATAGGAAATGAAACTATATTTCCAGATTCAAATCGCGTATATTTGTTTTTTCAAACAAACCGACGTTTTGGCCCTTTACAGGTCCCACGGTTACGGTTGACCATGAATAGTTTCATTTCTTATATACCAATGATTTCTTTTATATACCAATTTAACTAAATAGAACTCGTATAGTATACGATATACATTTTTCAAAGGACTTTAATTTCAATTGTAAAAAAATAAATTCTGACATAAAGCCAGTCCGTACTGCAAAATGGTTGTACGGTTGTTGTAGTAAGAGAAACATTTGAACTCTTAGTTAATGAAATTATAGTTCAAATTTCGATGATTATAGTCGCAGCTACAGACGTAAAGCGCTTAGCTTGAATATTGTGCCGGCAACCTTCGGAATGCCTCGGCAGCCTTTGGGATGCTTCGGCAGGTTTTCGAAGATTAAATATTACTGTTAATAAAACTACTTTCAATGTTTCGACTACTGATCTGAAGAAAGGCTAGGTGTTAGCACGACGTAGCCAGTGACGGTAAGGTGCAGATATGCGTTGCAGTGGTCTTTATGGAATTCCCTGAACCGTCTCTAGATACAAGTTGGCATATGTCGAAACAACATGGTGAAACGGGGCTATAGCAACCCGAGTTAAAAGAATTGTGCTTGCGGATCCCCCACACAAAGTATGTCGATTCAAAATCTTACGATAACTCAGTTAGCGATAGATTTCTTATCGTTCTTGTTCACAACACCCGAATCGAACGTCAAAGTGTCGTATTCGAAACCGACCTGAAATGACGTTACACCAGTAGATTTCTCGAACTTCTCGACCGGAAAAAACCGACAGGCCTATTGTTTACAAAGTGAGAATGTGATATTGAAATCTCTTTGTTCAAGTGAGCCTGTCTCTGAAGTTGCAAAACCACAGAGGCAGACGGACTGGTGCGATAACGACGGCTGCACAAAGGTGGTGAAGAGGAGGAGGAAGCTCACCAGCCGTAACCAATGTGGCACAGCACCGACAGGACCGAACTTTCTGCTGCGTCTTGCCATACCGTCGACGCTGCTGCACCTGTGACGTCTGCATTACTCCACGAAGGCTGAGAAGTTAGTGGAGTACATCAAACATAAAGCCAACCCTGAGGGTCGAGCGGTTGGAGTCCCGCCACAACGTAAATTTTAATTCATTTGTGGTGATTGTGCCGACCGGACATCTATCGACCTTCATGATGCAAGAGTTTTGGCCGAAGGGTGTCATGTGCCGGTTATTGACACCCGATTGCGCCACATGTCGCCGACAAGTGCAATTCGTGTAGATTAGTTAAAAATAGTGTATTATTATATTGTATGTATGTTAGTCCTTAAGGTATATATTATATGGGTCTAATGCAATCCTACATTTTAGGCCTTAGCCTTAATAATATGTATATAAAAGGAATTTCATTAATCTATTTCACCGACTAACTCCGTAAACGCTGTTGGATAACGATATCGTATCTGAATCCAAATCGAATGTTTAACTTGGAATGTTCTGAGTAGCTCGGAAAGCGCCCTCCGTTTCGAGAATGATATCCAATCGACCGATTCGGTTAAAACATCGAAGAGTTCTGAAATGGGGTCCTGGGTCCCAAACCTGAGCTTTCTTGAAACCACTAGAGATTAAATTGCAATTTATAACAATACTTATTATTTTGTTAAGTCTAGTTGCAATGGCAGTTGAACCTCAATAGAATGTCAGTGGAATGGCAGGGATGACATTCAACGCTGACGATCTATGTTGCCTTAATAAATTAACTACCATAGAAATTACTGTAGCTGTTAAATGGCAGTTGCCTGTTCTCGTGCCCATAGTGCCCGATCAGCTGAACCCGCTAAGATTGGCTAAAGGAAGCTGCTTTCTGGGCCAAAGAAAATTAATACCGGTTTGTTATAATATTGGTTTTCGTCATTGACTTGACAAGAAGAATTAAAAGAAAACTAAATTTAAACTACCTATTCAAAGTATTTAGTAAAAGGCAACAATGCTAGTAAAAGGTATGTAGGTCAGTATAATGACGAAGAGATTAACAACGTTGTTGAAATTACACATATAATTGCAATCTCAAAATAGCCCTTTATAGAAAATTAAAAATAATGACAAAGGAAATATTGATTAAGAATTTCTATGACGTCGGTTCCCAAGGATTTTTAGATAAGAGCTAGTGAAAAAGTTTTTAACAGAATCTGCGTGCCGAGGAATCGTAAACAAAATTTAAATTCAGCTTGTCTATCTCTTTCATTGTAAATTAGAAAAGGACAGAAATTTACGTTTGTAGAGCCTTGATTTCTATTTTAAATTGTACTACAAATTAGGAAGTATTTTAAGAACAAGGTCTTAAATAATTCTAAGAAGTACTCGTCATCTTTTGCCTACTCGCGTTTGAGATCATTGAACCTTAAACGTATGCGTCATTATTACAAGTAGGTATGTGCAAAAAATATACAGTTATCTCTAATATGTCACAAAAAAGAAGTTAACACAGTGGTGTCAACTTCTTTTTTTGTAATGCAATACGACTTTTAATTATACTACTTTAAGTGGAAAGCAAGTCTTTATTTTGTTCGATTAAATTATTACTTTTGGGTAATTTTTGCGTTTGGGTGTCCCACAAGAACACGTTTTAGCACCACAAAAAGATATATATTTCAATGAGTGTTCCACAGGGCAATAATGTCAATGTACAATAGCACTATCATAACTTTAAATCAATTAGTTTCCAATGCATATTTCACTTGTGTAATCACAATGCGATATGCTCTTTCACAGTTACAGAGGCACTTAGAGAATCCTGCACCCTGCCCAACAAATCATAAGTTACGTCATCGACTCTTTTTGTGGTTCTTCTCTTATAGGAGGTTGAACAACATCACCGTATTTATGACCGTATTAATGATACCCTCTCTAAAGTAGTTTATTGGTTTAATGCTAACAATTTATTGCTTAATGCCAAGAAGACAAAATGTGTTAAATTTGAATTACCTAACGTAAAATCGACTAGTCCAAGCATAGAAATAAACGGAGAAAAGTTAGACCTTGTTAATAAAGCAGTCTTCTTGGGAGTGACCTTAGATAGTAAACTTCAGTGGTTTCCACATATATCGTCCCTGGCCAGCAGATTAAGCTCCGCTGCATACGCAGTCCGCAGAATACGTGAGCTTACCGATGTTAGTACTGCTAGACTAGTTTACTTTAGTTACTTCCATAGTATAATGTCCTACGGGATTCTCATGTGGGGTAAAGCGGCAGATATTCAAACCATATTTGTATTGCAAAAACGAGCGATTCGTTCTGTGTACCGTCTAGGCTCTCGGGTATCTCTCAGAGAAAAGTTTAAGGAGACTGGTATCATGACTGTGGCATCACAGTACATTTACTCAAATATTTTATATGCCCGTAAAAATATACATAATTTCAATAAGAAAGAAGATATCCATAATATTAACCTTAGAGCTAAGTCCAAACTCATGGTACCACGATTTCGTTTAACCAAGGTAAACAACTCTTTTATGGGGAACTGTATACGTTTTTACAATAAGATTCCGGAGCATATATTAAGTTTATCATTTCCTAAGTTTAAAAACTACATTAAAAATATTTTGATCGAAAAATCATATTACAAAATTGAAGACTACGTGTTAGATAAAGATGTATGGAAAGACGACATGGCTCCAGAATCCACACAAATTTGATTCAAAGTGTATTCCATAGCATTTAAGTTTATTTGAAAAGAGCAATCCCTAGAGTTTCTTGCTCGTTCTTCTCAGGGAGGTCAGCGTAGTGAACGAGCAGTACCTTAAATGTGACGTTTTCAAGTGTAAATTTATTTTACCTATGGAATAAATCATCTTTGACTTTGACTTTGACTTTGACATCATTGCAACCCTGAGTATAGAGGCCACCGCTCTAAAGAACGATGTGGTAGCTGCAGCCACCATTTTCTCAAATTTTTTAACAGCGATTTTGCCCTGGATTTTTGCCATTGTTATTATGTAATTGAAATTAAGACATTGACGTGTCTGAGTCAAACATAAATCCCTATAAGCGGTTTTCTCAACTTCTTCAATCTTCAACTGCCTCCGTGGCCGAACGGTTACCATGCCGGACTGCCACGCAGAGGTCCCAGGTTCGATTCCCGGGCCGGGAGAAATATTTGTATGGCCTACATTTATTTCTCTCGTGAGTTTGGGTGTAATTTGTGGTTGTCTATGTGTGTGTCCATGGCACCCGCGACACAGGGTTTCCCTAGTGCGGGGCTATGTTGAGTGTGAGTGTGAGCGTTATTTTCTTCTTGTTATTTAAGCGAAATCGTTTGCTACGCAAATGTAATTGATTATCACAGCAATAAACATCATAAAATCTTTTGTGATGTTTACGTTTACTTTAGTTTTGTTTTACTCTCAATATGCATAACAGAAAGTACTTAGCAAACTAACGTACACATACGTAATCTTTATAACAGAACTTTCAATCGCAAGGACCTGCGGACCAAGAAGCCCATCACACTTAGATATGAGTTGACAACACTAGTCTCGTGCCTGTAATTTCACCAGTACCTTTATTATTTAAAACCGGTGTGGGGAATGCAACAGTTGTACAATTTGACATATAATAACAATTTAATTTAATTTTGTAATTATTTTAGCAGTTCAGTTTTATATTAAAATTCTAAATTTGAATATACTGTTTTGGCGCCTTTTTCTTTGTTATTGTCATTGTTTTCTTTGTGTTCGTTGATACCCTTTACTTTGTTGGTTTTAATAAATTGTAGTTATGTTTCCTTTAGTCTTGCTCACTCGTTATACCGGTGGACCGGCCCAGCGGTGACCAATGGTCTCAAATCCTTGTGCTCTGATACCCACCGTCAGCAAATATCAGTAAGAAAGTAAATAAATATTTCACCGTAATTTAAATTGTGCGATCACATAAGTTTGTTTCATGTGGTCTTATACAAATATGTATTTCGACTGAATCGCTTTCTAGATATCCTCTCATTCTTATTATAGGTATTGCTCACACAAAAGCAGTACACAGATGTAAAACTCACGTTACTAAACAAATAAATGGTTAAATATCATTACAATAAAATATCATTTATATATCACGTTTAAATGTTCGAAAAGGTGAGTCGGCCTAAGCAACGATGAACTTCATGTATTATTACAAATTTAAAATAAGTTCATTTTTTTAATTGCCTTATATTTTTTATAAAAAATAAATAAAACAAAAAGGTATTTATTTATATGCATGTATATATTTATATCTAAATAAAGACATTTAAAATTCACTCAATTCACGGTTATATTAGCACCCGAACATCATTGATACAGCCCACTACAACCGCAACGCAGTAATGAGCATATTATAACTTGGTGGCCAAAATAGGTATGTTGGCAGTACTTCTGTGCACGGACTCTTTCACAAAGAGTTCTACTGCTATTAGTTATACCGTTCCAACTTTTCATTAGCGAACAGTGCTCCGCTCCGTCTTTAGTCTATTTAAGATTTAATAACACTGTCTTATTGATAAACTTATTGTCTTCGTTGTACATTTGAAATACTGTTACTCGAATAGCTATCGGACGTAGGTGTTTCTAAATTTTTATTATGTCATTGACAATATTATATTTGTCTTCGAAAAAGTAATTTTGTTCGTAAAGGTCAATGTTAAATGTACCTACACTTACACCTACATTCTTATCTGTGGCTTTTGTTGTAGATAGTGTCCTATTTGTAAATAGATAGTGGTTGCCAAGATAGTTCTGACTCTGTTCCTCCACTGTTTTGTATTGTTTTTTGTTATGTTTATGTAGATTCGTTATCGTTCGTCAATTTTACGTATGACTTTTAACCGACGTCAACACAAGGAGAATATTCTCCATTCCTTTGTAAACAGGATGTAACTGAATTGTACTATACCCGTGTTTTACATTCTGTCGTTTATTCGATATCAAAGCCGTAGGCCATGAATTCCCTAGCGTTTATTTTTGGTAACTGTGAGTTACCAAAAATGCGTCATCATTGCCATTATCACCGCTATTATTCAATAATTAGTAGTGACTCGAAACTAGACTTAAGTCTTCGTTATGAAGAGAGTTAGGAGCTTCACACGACAACTTTAAGTAAGCCTTTGACACACATTCTTCGAGTTGTTTGCCTGCACCGTTACCGTACACCATATCGTTTAAATAAATTAACATTCTTACGTCACATTACATACATGAAAGAGTAGTTAAAAAAAAGTTGTAAAAAAAGTAGTTGTAGCCATAATTTTAATCACCATCAACCCTTTATACCTCCAACTGCTGGGTTTAGACCATAGTCCGCACGCACATTGGTCCAATGCGAGTTGAGGACTTAACACGTTTTTCGAGGGTTTTCCACCCTTATTCGACATGCAGGCTTCATTACTATATTTTTCTTCACTAAAAAGCTCATGATAAATTTCAAATTAATTTCGCAAGAGTTGAGAACTCGGATTCAAACCCACGGCTTCTCTACTACGGCGTAACTCGCTATTTTAGAGAGCCGTCTTCACAAAGTGACTACTTCATCTAGGGCCAATGTATCCGCTTCTATTATAATTGAACGTAGTTCAACAAAAAGGATCCAATGCATATCCAGCCACTTTTGAGAAATAGCAGTTTGAAGTTTGACAGTGTTTTTCACTCTTGTTTTATAAGGATATTTATTTATATGTTTATATGTTGGATTCTTTTTGCTGATCTAAGAGGATAGACTTTAGGAACCGTTTGGTACATATAACTCATTTTTTGATAATTTTGTGGATTGGATCTTTTTTGCTTAACTACGTCGAATTATAACGTTCTTGTTAATATTGAACATTTGTTAGCTTCTACGTATTTGGATAACAAAAATCCAAGTTAGTGCTCCGATAAGCTCTTTCGTTTTGTCTCATATTTAAAATAAATTTTGTAGACGGTGAATATCATTGCTATTTCGGTAACTACTCTAGCAAACCATAAAGCTTTTAATGCCTGGGTCTGTCATTTAAAAAAAAATAAACAACTTCAAAAATACGTCACGACAATCGTGTGTGTTATTGTTTGGGCTGGTGATTTCGGTGTTTATTTATTGAAAACATACCGTAAGTAGCGTTTTTCAAGTTTACCCTGAATATAAATGTTTATAAACTATACTTTAAGGAGTAATTTCATGGTAAACGTTAGAACCACTCAAACGGAATATTATCATATTTATCCAAGTACACCAAAAATTTCATTAGTGCTTTTTAAGTGCAGGATTTGCGGTGTATTACTGCATTTTATTTGAGATGTTTTTGTTGGTAGTACGGAGGGTATTTATTTAGCAATGCAGAATAATAATTTTTATTTATAAAAACTTGTATTTAAACTGAATGCTTTTCTAATTTGCGAAACCAAATAGCCGCCATTTTGCGGTAGGAGGAGCGCATCGCGTGAGCGGATGTGAAGGAATGTCTATTTATAAAGAGCAACAAAATTAAAGTTTTTTATTTACTATCTCAGTGGAATCTGTCTTACGGATGAGTATTAGTGTTCAAACAATGAAGAATAACTATAACTTTCATATTGTTTAAGGAAGTTATACCTATTACACTACATAAGATTTGAAGTGACTTAATGAAGCAGGCCCCCCGGTGAATATTGAACCTATGGCCTACGAAATAGAACGCAAGTTTTCTTTAAACTAGGTTATTATTGCTCTTACAAATGTATACAATGAAAGTAAAATAATACTCCACTATGTTTTTGAAATGAACCTAACTTCCAAACTAACTTGAGCAAGTATCAAAATTATCTACCATGCTTTTCAGTATTTAAACCCCAAAATTTTATTTTAAAAACACACAATTAGGATGTAATTTAACTTTTAAACATTCGAAATTAATTAACATTGAATTTGTAGGATCATAGTGTAGCACTAATGCGAAATTGGTCAATTTTAAGGTATGCCATAGAAATGAGTCATGAAGATAAACGTAACTTTCAACCTGCACCAATTTGATGATTCATCTACTGACTACGTTTCCGATCCTTTGTCTTGTCTAAGTAAATTTATGTTATTATGGACTCTATACATGTTTACGTATAGTGTATATTTGGATGTGTCTATCTTATACGTGCTTTGTGATAGTGTTTTGTTTTAGAAATAGCATCACTTAAACGGTAACATCGTGAAGGTTACTAGTACACACGGTGTTAATTTGTCACAGAGTCGAATGTATCCAAGTAGATATATTACGATAATGTGGTGGTAACAATTTTATCTAGAACTAACAATGCCAATTAGAACACTCGTTAGTATGTTATTATTTTAAATAGAATTGAGAAAACATTTAGTTGCAATTTTAGTAATGGTCAGTGAAGACAAGCTGTCAAAAATTGAGGTCGATTAATCAAGGCCTCTAAGCTTGAACAGAATTAAGTTATAGCTATTAGAAAACATTGATGATGGGTTCTACTTCTTGACCATTTAAAAGAAGAGAAAACTATTGTGAAATCATAGAACTTCGGGTGAATAGGATTGAATACGGTATATCGACTGTGAACTGGTGAGCGGTACTACCTCAATTTTCTAAAGATTTCCCTTTTTATACCATTTTATACTATTTCATACTCCGCAGCGTTGCCAGAAATGCCATCTCAGACACATTTCCACCACCAGAATCAACTTCATTCAACTTGTACTAACTTCTAACCAGATGCTATATAAATGTCACAAACAATTCTTTTCTTCATCCTGTGAAATTGTCCAAATTGAGATAGTACCGGTTGCCAACTCACAATCGATATCGAACGTCATATTATGACACAATATATTGTACTGCCCAAAAGATGACGTGGCCAGAAACGGGACGAAAATGGCCAGTGCTTAAAGAGAAAGTCATAATTGGTGATCATAAAATGACAGGTGAAAGGGGAAATCATTGAGTAAACGTGTGAGTCAACAATTCGAAATGATGAATATGATGATAGCAAAATCTACTCTATTGCTGAATATGACGAGAAGTTTCTACATTTACCAGAGAATCACACCAATATCTTGCTCTGAATTACATGTATCAATTTAACAAAATTAACATCAGAGAAACTATCCAGAACATTCAAACCAAAATCACCCAAAACAAAATTTAAGAAAACTCGTTTTCGTTCAAATTTTCGCGATTTCGCAGAGTAGAAAGTGGTGAACCACCAAAGCCACTTCAACGTAAATCTAGATCTATTTTGGTGACAAAATATATTTAGTCATCAAGAAGCCAATATATAACATTTTCTTATTTATCATAAATGCGTAGTTCCGACATGAGTTCGATAACATTATCATTATTATTGATATGATGTCTATGAGCAAGAATATAACTTTTGAAGTCAAGGTCGTTTTGATAAAACTCGTGTTTGTTTCCAATTGTCTATTGTTCTACATTTAAAGGTTTTTGACTTTATTTATTTTTACCAAAACAGCATATTGGCATGAATCTCAACTTTGTGTAGTACTGAAACTATGTTTTCCGTGTTACGTCGAGTAGATTTGTTTTCAAACAAACAAAGGAAAATTGTTTAAAAAAGTTCGCGATTTTAGAACAGACAAAATAGATCCATTTTCAAAGTGTAGTAATCGCGACAACCTACAAAGTTCTTTGGTCTCTTCTATATCGATTTGAAAGAAGCTATTGATTTTGAAACTACCCACGGTATCGGAGGAGATCTCGAAAATGACTCCCGGTAGCGCCAATTTAAGAAGATTATTTTTCCTAAACTGGTTATTCTAGTTAATTAGGTACTTGAGACTTAATTTGGTTACTTCAGTATTCAAAGCTTAGAGAATCCCTAATTTGAGACTAGATAATTAGTGTGGTATTTATATTAGTATCCATAATTCTATTATCAACTATGAACAAGTAGTATTCTATTGCTACTTTCAAGAACAAAACACCTCTATACCTGAGCATTTGGGTCTAATCTAACCGAAAAACGTCAAACTGTCGTATTTGAAATCGGACCGAAATGACGTCACACCCGTACGATTACTCGAACTTTTCAACCGGCAAACGTTATTCAGAACAAAGTTACCGAACGTCCTACTGTTTACAAAGCAAAAATGTAATATGGAAATCTCTTATTCTTTTAAAAAGTCTGGATTGCAAGACTAATGCATTTCTATATTTTAGGCATTTAAAGTCTTAAAAATGTATATAAAAGGGTTTTCATTTTCCTAATAATCATCATTTCTACTTGGTAATTGGTGCAACGGGCTGGTATCCGCAACTCGACGACAAAGCGCCTATTTTGCGTGTTTCTAATAATCTGAATGAATGAATGAATCGAAAGTTCTGAATAGCTCGGAAAGCGCCCTTCGATTCGAGAACTATATCCAATCGAACGATCCGGTTAAAATATCGAAGAGTTCTGAATCGGGGTCCTGGTGGTCAAAGTTCCACTATGATAGGTTGACTGTAACCTGCGTGAAATAAATATCGGATTCTTTACAGACAGGTTTTAGCAGGAAGTTTATATAAATAATCGTCGTTTAACGTTCCCAGCAGTCATTCAGGTTATTAAGTAGCTGTAGCAGCAAGGCCATACGCCAGCACATCAATCTACACATTGACGTATCTTGTTCCGTTGCAATGGAGGCGATTTTCGAACAGAAATATGTAGTCTGATGTGCCGTTGTCCGTACAATAATGACAATAAGAATAAAGTAAGGTCAAAAAAGTACGTCTGATTGTATATTGGGGCGTGCTCTACCAACACTAGTGTACATTAATTAATGTTGGGTATAGAAGGAAAAGCATCAAAGTAGAGTAACTACAGTAGACATGAGAGCCTTGCGCTGTATGTATAACTTAACATTGTAATAAGACAGCGTTCTGGTACGAAAGGCGATGTAGTAACAAGAAAGGGAATGCTTCACTGGATTGTGTATAGGGAGCAGAATCACAATTTATAGAAACGAACGTGGATGGAAACGTGGGTAAAGGTGAACCTCGGTGAACAGTTCTATTCCAAAATGGATGTCCTTAAAAAAAGTCAAAAGTCCTGTTTATATTTAGTACAAGTGGGAGTGTATGAGCGAGGCAACGTCAGAAATAAATCTATAGATTCATCGTTTCTATCTGGCCAAGTAGGCGTACAGGTATATAATATGTACTATTAATGCAGCTACGAATTTAATCGATAACTAGGCTTTGTCGCTTTCGATTGCGTGTTATCTTCCATTCACTTGTTCGATTTTATTGTATGATCAGGGCATTGTATAAAAATTATATCTGAGATATTACGTATGTAGGTAATTATATGATTATAAGTACTTTTTTATATAATACCAAGTAATGGGATGAACAAGTCGGGCGCCTGGTAAGCGATATGCCTATTCATAACAGTTACAGTGTCACTCAGAGCTTTAAATGGCAAAGATCTGTGGGGCACTGACACTGTGCCCGTCACCCTGAGACATACGTTGACAAGTCTCATGTGCCTGTAATTTCACCAGCACCCTTACCCTTCCAAACCGGAACACATTAATGCTGACGTTACTTCTTGGCGGCAGAAATAGGTAAGGTCGCAATACTTCCCTTGACGAACTCTTTCACAAGGGCCATTACAGCTACTGTAATACCATTGTTGTGTTTGTTTTATTCACTAAATTATTATTACAGTCTGTGCATCTGATAGACGCCAAGAGTACCAAGTATGTATGTTACGTGTTCAATATAAAATATTTAATGCAATGTATACAATAAGTTATCAAAACAATGTGTCTTACAATATCTTGCATTGTTTCAAGTTTTGTTGAGTAAGCGGCATTCGGATGCGTTTGCCTACAAGTCAATTTATTATTATTGAAAACCTAGTTTTGTATTTTTAATCGCTGAAAAGTCACGACTGTCGTTTTGTGTTTTGTTTTAAATTTATTATGTAAGCTTGGGTTTCTCTAAGTATCTCAATGGATGGAGGGATTGTACGTGTGAGAATAGTCCATGTTCTCCTAGAAGCCTGGGCTATCTGTCTAATTCGAAATCATCTCAATTGTCGATAGAGTTAATGTCAGAAATTTGTAAGTTTGGTATTCTGCTAAAAGTTAAGAGTCCTGGATTGTCTGTAGCTAACCATCGAGCTTATTATTCAACTGCCATTGCAATGTTTTGGTGTTCTGCTCTTCAATGGTGAGTCAAAGGCACGTTGATGACATTTAATTTGAAGACTAAATTACTCATTAATTAAGATAAAATTCAGTTAATGAGTTATTTGAATGACGGGATAATTAATTGATTGAATGAATGAATGCCATCACTGCCCTTCCACTGACACTCTATTGACACCAGTGGCGAGTTTTTCCACGTGTCACCAAATTTCATAAACATTTTAAAGTACTTTAGAATAATTAACCAGTGAAATAAAGTGTACTGGTATCTTGTGCGTTAATAAGTTTGTTAAGGCAAGTGTTCTTTGTTTTGCTCCGGTTTTACTAAAGACAATTTTCACGCCTTGCTACTGATTGACACTGAACTGCCGTTGCAACTAGATTAGAGCAGAATAACAAATATTATCATATGATCTCAGTGGAGCCTCAATTAAATTACAATTAAGTTTCTCGAAATATAGCAGACTTGAAGCCCTGTACCCTCTATCCTTAAAAATGCGTTTCTAAATACCTAATTTTAATATTAAATTATCAACCTACTATACATCCTGCCACTGGATCTTCTGTAATGGGCCTTTCCAAGGGTTGCGAACCTTCTTTGACATGCGGGTTTTGTTCTGTTATCTGTTATGTACCTATAAATTGTATACAGCTTATGTAAATAAAAAATTATATAATTATACATAGCTGATTAAAATAATGCGATAAGTAATATTAATTACGTGATTAATTATGAATAAAAATTAAAATAATATGAAAAACTACGAAAAAGTGTAAAAAAATATTGTTTTCGAAAAATAAAAAAGAAGTTAGCTAGGAAAGTACTATTAAGAGTCTATACTACCTCAAGTGGCTTAGGTTGATTCTACATAACAGTGAAAGTGTTGAACAATCTTGGAAAAAATGTACGTAATGTGTTGGTAGAAATTCCTAAAAATGTTCACGATAGAAAAAAAAACAGAGATTTATTCATTTTTATTCATTAAGTACTTCATTTATATACCATACCAAAGATTTATTTTACGTCAACTGAAATAAACCAGTATCAAATAAAAACTTAAGGATCGTATGTTTTTTTTCTTATGATACCAAGTAAAGGGAGGAAAATGTCGTACGCCCGGTGATATGCGACATGCCTATCCGTGAGAGCGCGTTTAAGTAAGATCTGAGTGGCACTGAAATGCGCCTGTCGCCGTGAGACACACACTTGACAAGTCCTGTGGCGTCCAGCCTCCATGGATGATGAACTAAGTCCAAACTCATGGTACCACGTTTTCGTTTAACTAAGTTAAACGATTCTTATAAGGGGTATACGTTTTTACAATAAGATTCCGGAGCATATTAAGATTACCATTTCCTAAGTTTAAAACTTACATTAAAAGTATTTTAATTGAAAAGTTATAGTACAAAATTGTAGACTACGGGTTAGATAAAGATATTTGAAAAGGCAACGTGAGTCTAGATTCCAAACAAATATGATTCAAAATGCATTTAAGTTTATTTGAAAAGAGCAATCCCTAGAGTTTCTTACTCGTTCTTCTCAGGGAGGTCAGCGTAGTGAACGAGCAGTAGCTTAAAAAATAACATTTACTATTTATTTGACTTCGACTTGATGACCAGCGGACTGACTAACCACAAAGACACTTCTAATTGTCAGTAGACAGACAGAAATTCAAAATAGGAGAGACTTTATTTTGGACAAAACACGGCGACCTACTTTCCGTTGAATAAAGACGACGAGGGCAGCCCTGGCTAAATCTCTGACGTGACCAGACGACTCCTTATTGTACACACAGACTGTACAAGTCTCATGTGCCTGTATCTCACCAGCATTTTAACCTTCAGCTCTTGGAACAGGTATGGTGAGTTCACGATGAGCTATTTAATTATGACCATTATGACGTACACTGAAAGTGTGTTTTTAAAATGAATCTTATTAATTCATTATATTATTAAGGTAAACGATGATAATTGTAATTAAACATAATTATACACATATTTTTTCCTCCTAAACGCTTGTAACTAAGGAATGGAATACACTGCCTTAGGTATGTAATTTCGTAAGCTTATCGGCGTTTGAAAACAAATAACTTATAATGTTGACTTCAAAAACTTATTTACTTGGTTCGATACAGAATTTTGTGTTCTATGTTATAGTGCACATAACTCAGTTCCGACGAATTTTAAGTTAAGTCAATTAGTTTTGAACTTCGACATTGTCAAGAGTAAAATAAATAGGCAACTCCTAGACACGCTCGATCCAGCACCGATCATGATTTTACAGTGTTGTGTTTAAGAATTAATTAACTTTTTAAAATTACAATGGTTATGAATGTTTTTATGGTGTACAACATATCAAAGACTTAGAGAAAACACGTAATAATTCACTAGAAATAGCAAATACTGGTGAACTAAAATCGAAAAGAAGTTGCTTTAATTGTCGGTAATTTCTACCTACCTCTGTTTTAGTAATAGTACAACAAACTGTACGGTTTCGTTAATATAATAAAGCAAAGATATTAAGTTCAAAGTAAATACGGTATTTATTACTTGTAGTAAGAATTTACTATCTATGGATAAAACTTATAATAATTAGATAAGTAAGATAAGGTTTTAAAAAACTAAATTAATTAGCGTGGCACTACAAAGAAAATTAAAAAAATAACTTACAATAGAACATAAATCCAAAGCAAATAAAAACTGGCCAGTCAAAAAACCAAAACACAAAATAGAAAACACCACAAATTTTCAAATTTAAATTCGGAACACGTTTCCAGCACGGCGATTGGTTCGCTACTGAGCAGATATTTTGCGCATTGATTAATTGATTATTCTACAATATATGCCCCGTTTTGACATACATTTGAGATGTTCATTTACTATACATTACTGGTTTATAATTGCTTTCCAACAGCACCGCCAAAGAAAGCATTTCATGTATTTCGCACTAAACAAAAAATTCACACAACACGCGAATTGCAAGTTCACTAGAATAGTTTCTTTTACACTATGGTATAGTAATCGTCAAGCCATTGTATACTTTATTTATTATACACGAGAGTATAAATTACTAATTAATTTGAACGGCAAAATGCCTTTTGTACATTATTCTTGACGGTTTTAAGGTCACTAACGTTTCTTTTTTGTAGTTCAACATTTTTTAAGATATTACACTAACTACTTTTAAATTTAAAAGTATTCATTATTTTGTAACACCTGACATACAGTGACAACGACATTATTAGTAGGGTCTAGTTAAAACTAATATCAATTTTAGAACTTTTACGACGTCTCTAGTAACCTTATTTTAACCGACTTCAAGAAAGGTATGTCATTGTGAATTGATTTTGATGATTTTGTTTTGTCCAAAAGAAGGTACCTCATTGGTCCCATTTAAATTTGAAGAAAATATTCCACCTCTAAGGGTGGCAACGTAGGGGATGATTCCGGTTTGCACACTTTCCGTTAACCGATTTCAATAAAACTTGGCAAATAGATGTAACTCTGGCACGGTATGCAAGAAGAGGTCGGTTCGAATCCGACCGGATCGAAGGAATTTTTGCTGAGTGTTTTTTCTGAGTGTTCGATCTTTGTATTAATAATTATAACAAACTAGTGGAGTAATTTCACAAAACATAATTTAATATCAATTCAATAAAACTTTAAATAAATAGATGTAATTCCAATAAAAAAAAAACGGAAAGCAAACTTTTGAAGTCAGTTTTTTTTAAATAAAAAAGTTATTTATTTTTACAGTGACTAAACGGTAGTTAAATGGAGTTTAAAGTTAAGCAAAATTTAAACTTTTTTTTATATTTCTTATTCTCGACAAAAAAAGAGGGAAGTTATAAGTTTGAAATCTTTGCCTGCGTATCTGTATGTATGTAAATATGTCTCTTAAATCTGATCTTAAAGATGTTTTTAATACAGTTGCTCCAAACGTGGTATTTTTGTACTACAAATTGTGCCGAAAGGTGGATTTTTCGCACTGGTGCTTTTTACTCTTCCATTTTTCTAAATTTACTGTTGTTTCAAGTCTTAAACATAGAACTAAAGAGGTTGTATATTTATTTAATATTTACGTGCTTTGTGACGTAAGTCATTCGTCATTAAAACTTATATTTACTTACAAACATCTTATTTGTTTAAATTGCACAGGTGTTTTATAAAACAACGGGTTACATTTAAAAATACCAAAATATTTTCCATGAAGATAGCTGATTGAGTATTAATAATAACCGGAGGTGAGTATAACGCGAGACCACTGCGCGCCGCGCCACTAAAATAGTAAATTCAATGTGGCTGAATACTGGTAACAGTTGCCATATTGAAAAAAGTCCGCCAAAAA